>NC_041214.2:94453503-94479497 GCF_002837175.3 Physeter macrocephalus | reverse complement strand
ATTTTTAGATGATGGCCATTCTGACTGGTGTGAGGTGATACCTCATTGTAGTTTTGATTTGCATTTCTCTAATGATTAGTGATGTTGAGCATCCTTTCATGTGTTTGTTGGCAATCTGTACATCTTCTTTGGAGAAATGTCTACTTAGGTCTTCTGCCCATTTTTGGGTTGGGTTGTTTTTTTGATATTGAGCTGCATGAGCTGCTTGTATATTCTGGAGATTAATCCTTTGTCAGTTTTCTCCCATTCTGAGGGTTCTCTTTTTGTCTTATTTATGGTTTTCTTTGCTGTGCAAAAGCTTTTGTTTCATTAGGTCCCATTTGTTTATTTTTTTTATTTCCATTTCTCTAGGAGGTGGGTCAAAAAGGATCTTGCTGTGATTTACGTCATAGAGTGTTCTATGTTTTCCTCTAAGAGTTTTATAGTGTCTGGCCTTACATTTAGGTCTTTAATCCATTTTGAGTTTATTTTTGTGTATGGTGTTCGGGAGTGTTCTAATTTCATTCATTTACATGTACTTGTCCAGTTTTCCCAGCACCACTTTTTGAAAAGGCTGTCTCTTCTCCATTGTATATTCTTGCCTCATTTATCAAAGATAAAGTGACCATATGTGCAGAGGTTTATCTCTGGGCTTTCTATCCTGTTCCATTGATCTATATTTCTGTTTTTGTGCCAGTACCATACTGTCTTGATTACTGTAGCCTTGTAGTATAATCTGAAGTCAGGGAGCCTGATTCCTCCAGCTCCATTTTTCTTTCTCAAGATTGCTTTGGCTATTCGGGGTCTTTTGTGTTTCCATACAAATTGTGAAATTTTTTTTTCTAGTTCTGTAAAAAATGCCAGTGGTAGTTTGATAGGGATTGCATTGAATCTGTAGATTGCTTTGGGTAGTAGAGTCATTTTCACAATGTTGATTCTTCCAATCCAAGAACATGGTATATCTCTCCATCTGTTTGTATCATCTTTAATTTCTTTCATCAGTGTCTTATAGTTTTCTGCATACAGGTCTTTTGTCTCCTTAGGTAGGTTTATTCCTATTTTATTCTTTTTGTTGCAATGGTATATGGTAGTGTTTCCTTAATTTCTCTTTCAGATTTTTCATCATTAGTGTATAGGAATGCAAGAGATTTCTGTGCATTAATTTTGTATCCTGCTACTTTACCAAAATCTAGTAGTTTCCTGGTAGCATCTTTAGGATTCTCTACGTAAAGTAACATGTCATCTGCAACCAGTGACAGTTTTACTTCTTCTTTTCGATTTGTATTGTTTTATTTCTTTTTCTTCTCTGACTGCTGTGGCTGAAACTTCCAAAATGATGTTGAATAATAGTGGTGAGAGTGGGCAACCTTGTCTTGTTCCTGATCTTAGTGGAAATGCTTTCAGTTTTTCACCATTGAGAATGATGTTGGCTGTGGGTCTGTCATGTATGGCCTTTATTATGTTGAGGTAAGTTCCCTCTATGCCTACTTTCTGGAGGGTTTTATCATAAATGGGTGTTGAACTTTGTCGAAAGCTTTACTGCATCTGTAGAGATGATCATATGGTTTTTATCCTTCAATTTGTTAATGTGGTTTATCATGTTGATTGATTTACATATACTGAAGAATCATTGCATTCCTGGGATAAACCCCACTTGATCATGGTGTATGATCCTTTTAATGTGCTGTTGGATTCTGTTTGCTAGTATTTTGTTGAGGATTTTTGCATCTATGTTCATCAGTGATATTGGCCTGTAGTTTTCTTTCTTTGTGACGTCTTTGTCTGGTTTTGGTATCAGGGTGATGGTGGCCTCGTAGAATGAGTTTGGGAGTGTTCCTCCCTCTGCTATATTTTGGAAGAGTTTGAGAAGGATAGGTGTTAGCTCTTCTCTAAATGTTCGATAAAATTCGCCTGTGAAGCGATCTGGTCCTGGGCTTTTGTTTGTTGGAAGATTTTAAATCACAGTTTCAATTTCAGTGCTTGTGACTGTTCTGTTCATATTTTATACTTCTTCCAGGTTCAGTCTCAGAATGTTGTGCATTTCTAAGAATTTGTCCATTTCTTTCAGGTTGTCCATTTTATTGGCATAGAGTTGCTTGTAGTAATCTCTCATGATCCTTTGTATTTCTGCAGTATCAGTTTAGCTTCTCCAAGAACAAGCTTTTAGTTTTATTGATCTTTGCTATCGTTTTCTTCATTTCTTTTTCATTTGTTTCTAATCTGATCTTTATGATTTCTTTCCTTCTGCTAACTTTGGTTTTATTTGTTCTTCTTTCTCTAATTGCTTTAGGTGTGAGGTTAGGTTGTTTGTTTGAGATTTTTCTTGTTTCTTGAGTTAGGACTGTATTGCTATAAACTTCCCTCTGAGAACTGTTTTTGCTGCATACCATGGGTTTTGGGTCGTCATGTTTTCATTGTCATTTGTTTCTAGGTGTTTTTTGATTTCCTCTTTGATTTCTTCAGTGACCTCTCGGTTATTTAGTATTTTTTAGCCTCCAGGTTGTATTTTTTACAGATTTTTTCCTGTAACTGATATCTAGTCTCATAGTGTTGTGGTTGGAAAAGATACTTGATACAATTTCAATTTTCTTAAATTTATCAAGGCTTGTTTTGTGACCCAAGGTATGATCTATCCCAGAGAATGTTCCATGAGCACTGGAGAAGAAAGTGTATTCTATTGTTTTTGGATTGAATGTCCTATAAATATCAATTAAGTCCATGTTGTTTAATGTGTCATTTAAAGCTTGTGTTTCCTTATTTATTTTCATTTTGAATGATCTGTCCATTGGTGAAAGTGGGGTGTTAAAGTCCCTACTATGATTGTGCTACTGTCAATTTACCCTTTTATGGCTGTTAGCATTTGCCTTACATATTGAGGTCCTTTACATTTGATATATCTTCTTCTTAGATTGATCTCTTGATCATTATGTAGTGTCCTTCTTTGTCTCTTGTAATAGTCTCTATTTTAAAGTCTGTTTTGTCTGATATGAGAATTGGTACTCCAGCTTTCTTTTGATTTCCATTTGCATGGACTATCTTTTTCCATCCCCTCACTTTCAGTCTGTATGTGTCCCTAGGTCTGAAGTAGGTCTCTTGTAGACAGCATATATATGTGTCTGGTTTTTGTATCCATTCAGCCAGTTTATGTTTTTTGGTTGGAGCATTTATTCTGTTTACATTTAGGTAATTATCAATATGTATGTTTCAATTACCATTTTCTTAATTGTTTTGGGTTTGTTTCTGTAGGTCTTTTCCTTCTCTTGTGTTTACTGCCTAGAGAAGTTCCTTTAGCATTTGTTGTAAAGCTGGTTTGGTGGTGCTGAATTCTCTTAGCTTTTGCTTGTCTGTAAAGGTTTTAATTTCTCCATCGAATCTGAATGACATCCTTGCTGGGTAATCTTGGTTGTAGGTTTTCCCCTTTCATCACTTGAAATATGTCCTGCCACACCCTTCTGGCTTGCAAAGTTTCTGCTGAAAGATCAGCTGTTAACCTTATGTGGATTCCCTTGTATGTTATTTGTTGCTTTTTCCTTGCTGCTTTTATATTTTTTCTTTGTATTTAATTTTTGACAGTGTGATTAATATGTGTCTTAGCATGTTTCTCCTTGGATTTATCCTCTATGGGACTCTCTGCGCTTCCTGGATTGACTATCTCCTTTCCCATATTAGGGAAGTTTTCAACTGTAATCTCTTCAAATATTTTCCCAGTCCCTTTCTTTTCGCCTTCTTATTCTGGGACTCCTATAAGTGTCATGTTGGTGCGTTCAATGTTGTCCCAGTGGTCTCTGAGACTGTCCTCAATTCTTTTCATTCTTTTTTCTTTATTCTGCTCTACGGTAGTTATTTCCACTATTTTATCTTCCAGGTCACTTATCCGTTCTTCTGCCTCAGTTATTCTGCTACTGATTCCTTCTAGAGATTTTTTAGTTTCATTTATTGTGCTGTTCATCGTTTGTTTGCTCTTTAGTTCTTCTAGTTACTTGTTAAATGTTTCTTGTATTTTCTCCATTCTCTTTACAAGATTTTGGATCATCTTTACTATCATTACTCTGAATTCTTTTTCAGGTAGACTGCCTATTTTCTCTTCATTTCTTTGGTCTGATGGGTTTTTACCTTGCTCCTTCATCTGCTGTGTATTTGTCTTCTCATTTTGCTTAACTTAGTGTGTTTGGGGTCTCCTTTTCACAGGCTGCAGGTTCGTAGTTCCCGTTGTTTTTGGTGTCTGCCTCCAATGGGTAATGTTGGTTCAGTGGGTTGTGTAGGCTTCCTGGTAGAGGTGACTGGTGCCTGTGTTCTGGAGGATGAGGCTGGATCTTGTCTTTCTGGTGTGCAGGACCGTGTCCGGTGGTGTGTCTGTGAACTTAGTATGATTTTAGGCAGCCTCTCTGCTAGTGGGTGGCGTTGTGTTCCTGTCTTGCTAGTTGTTTGGCATGGGTTGTCCAGCACTGCAGCTTGCTGGTTGTTGAGTGGAGCTGGGTCTTAGTGTTGAGACAGAGATCTCTGGGAGAGCTCTCGCTGACTGATATTATGAGGGGCCAGGAGGTCTCTGGTGGACCAATGTCCTGAACTTGGCTCTCCCACCTCAGAGGCTCAGGCCTGACACCCAGTCGGAGCACCAAGACCCTGTCAGCCTCACGCTGTTGTTGGCAGGAGCCAGTTCCTCACAAGCTGGCGAACTGAGGAGGTCAGTTCCTCACCGGTTGTTGGCCGGAAGTCTCAATCAATTCTTTGCCATTTGAATCTTTTCGTAAGGTAGCTTACACATGGCAGGTGGCGTCCATATATATGTCTCTGTGGATTCTCTCCCTCGTAGGCTGCTCTCACACCAGTGTTCCCTGCTGGTCATCGAGCCATTTTTTTTATAAATACAGTTTTATGGGAACACAGGCATGCTCATTCATTACGTAGTATTAGTTATAGCCGCTTTTGCCCTACAAGAGCAGAACTGAATAGCTGCAAAACTTCTGGTGTAGCTCCCAAAGCCTAAAATATTAACTATCTGCCCTTTTATAGAAAAAGTTTGCCAACTGCTAGTCTCAAGCTATCAACTTTTCTCTCAGTTATTATGGAATAAACATAATAGACAACCACAAAACTGACTAAATTACTGTTAGTAAGTAATAGCTTTTAAAAATTACAAATGTAATACATGATTACACGCTCCTGTAAAATGAAAAAGCAGTACAGGTGAAACTAAATTCTCCTTTAGCCATCCTGCCAGGGCCGATCCCCTGCTCCTCCAAAAGTAACTGCTCTAATCAGTTTGGTATGCTATTGCCAGACGGTCTCCTCTGCATTCACACATACATATATGTCCTAATATACTATGTATTGTCTTATTATTCTCCTTGTTTTTCCACTCAACAAACTTTCCATATGCATATTCCATATGAAGACTTTCCATACCTATGTATAGCTTTATCTTATTAATTTTAACTGCTACATAGTATTCCACAGAGTACAATCCTTTCATTTAGCCATTTCCTTTTTAATAAATATTTTAGCTGTTTCCAATTTTTCACTCTTACCAACAACGCTACAGTGACCCTCCCTCTCTCTGTCTTCTTGTGCCCAGGTGAAGTGTTTCCCTAGAGGACACAATGAGAAGTTGAATTGCTCCATCATAGGATATGTGCATTTTAATTTTTGATACTGTCAGATGGCCTGCCACAGTGCCTGCACCATTTTATACTCCCCCCAGCAGAGAACAATAGTTACTGCTCCTCCACACCCTGATGCTTGCTATTTATTAAACATTTGATTACTTTTCCAACTGGATGAGTGAAAATAGTAACCCATTTTAAAAATACTTAAATTTCCCTGGTTGCTAATATATTAGTTTGCCAGATTGGCTGGCTTAAACAATAGAAAATTATTTTCTCACAAGAAAGGCAAAAAGTCCAAGATCAAGCTGTCGGCAGGTTTGAGTTCTTCTGAGGCCTCTCTCCTTGGCTAGCTGATGGTGCCTCCTCCCTGTGTCCTCCCATGGCCTTTCCTATGGAGTGCATCCCTGGTGTCTCCGTTTGTGTCCACATTGCCTCTTCTTACAAGGACATCCATCATACTGGGTTAGGGCCCACCCTAACGACCACATTTAATCACCTCTTTAAAGGCCCTCTCTCCAAAAACAATCACATTCTGAGGTCCTGGGGACACAGGTCAACCCATAACAACCAGTGAGACTGGGCATTTTTAAAATATAATTCTTGATCATTCTATTTCCTCTTAATTGCCCATTCTTATCCTTAGCTCATTTTAGATTGGATTATCTTTTTCCACCCATTGTAGGAGTCTAGTATTTATTCTTGATGCTAATCCTTTGATATACATATAATAAATATTCTAAGAATGTCACTTGTGTTTTTAACTTTGCATTGTGTTTTTAGTCAACAGAAGTATTTACTAATATCGTTTTTGCTATTATTATTTTGATGTAGTTGAATTTATTGACTTTCTGCTTTATGGACTTTGTTCTTTAGTTCTTATTTAAGAAAGCCTTCTCAACAGCCAAGATTTTGGCACACTTTTATCATTTAAATAATAGGTCAGTAGTCTACCTGGAACTTATTTCTATTAATTATTCCAACTGCATTTATTGAAAAGTCTGTCCTTTCCCTATTCATCTGAAATGTCACTTCTATCATGTACTAAGTTCTCTATTTTACATGTCTATTCCTGGATACTTCGTTATTTTGTATTTATCTCCTATTCCTGAGCCAATTTCCATTATAGCTTTACTGTTTCTAATTGATTTTTTTTTTACTGATATAGAAAATCTATTTTGTGTTTTGATATTTCATCTGGTCACCTCACTGAATTCTCTTAATCACTGTAAAAGTTTATCTGCCGATTCCTCTGGAATTTCTTGGTAGACATCATATTATAATATATGTAACAAGAGTTTTGTTCCTTCCTTTCTAATTTTTACACAGTCCTTTTTTTTGGGGGGGGGTGTCTTATTGCCTTTTCTTGGCCTTCCAGCACAATGCTAAGTTATAGCCATGACAGAAGATAGTTGCAGGGCTAATGTATACAGTTGTGTATGTTGTACACTGCACAATTCTAGGGGTACCATTCACACTTAGATGTCTTAGGTATTCTTGTCATGTTCCCAATTTTAATTCATTGTTATTTCATACTGTGAACTAATATTTCTCAGTGATGTCTCTGCAGGATTCTTTGGGGCTGGGGTTGTGCCCTGGTCACAACCTGGGAACAACACCGGAGTGTGTGGGGGACTCTTCTTGCACACAGGGGCCTTCTAACTGGTGTGATCTGAAGGGGATTGGGAAGAATTCTCTGCCACCCGATACCTGTTTATCTACCTGCCATACCTCCTGAACTTCTGTGAAACACTGAAATAACAAACTGAATACCCAAATGAAAATTAAGATAAGGAGACGCAGTTAAATCCCTCATGTAATATATGAAACAATTCTCCTGGATCTCTACGAATTCCAAACAGAGTCAAACTATAAAACCATAGGCAATAAGAGCACTTCACAGGCATGTAAGAGACAGGCAGTTAAATTAGAGGTCAGTGCACCTTGTTAAATATTGGAAGAGGGCACTGGGTGTACTTTTGACTTGGGCTGATCCATGTCTAGGAATGAACCTTCTAACCTCTTTGATGACTGTGTCCCAGGAAGCACAAAGGTCAAATTTCACTTATGGCCAACTGAAGATAGCAGCTGACCGCTCATAATTAAATTCATACAAGGTGACTTTTGCTGAGTTTCCTCTGGGTATCTGTCCCCTGCCACAGCCAAAGACGGGGAGACTTTTGTTCAGAGTATTTGATTCATTTCCAAAAAATTGTAAATATATGAGCTCAATTTATCCCCATGAGTTTTGTGACAAAAATTTAACGTACATAGTGTAGTGTATCTATTTGCACTATAGAAAGAATCATAATAAAGGGGAAAGAAAAGAAGCTCTATCACTTACTGCGTTTGTGACCTTGGACACACCTCAAAGCCCCAATTTCCTCATTTGTTAAAAAGATAATACAACCTGCCCTGCCTTGCTCCACTGGGGATAAACCCTGCTCTGCCCACCTCACAGCACCTCCACGTGAGATGATGATTTTGAAATCATTCTGTAAACAACAAAACCTGTGAAATGTGAGTTAATAAGTTTACCAAACTTCTCCCTTCACTGAACAAAACCAACAGTTTTATAAGTTTCACTGTTAACTTCTTAGAAATTCTATTTTTATATAATTTCCCTTTACCTGCTTTTTTTTCCTCTTTACCCTCTGGCCACACACACACACACACACACACACACACACACACACACACACAGTTTTTTTTCCTCTTTACCCTCTGGCCACACACACACACACACACACACACACACACACACACACACACACACACGTTAAAGTTGGAGAATCCCCATCCTAGATTACAAGCAGGTGGTGGGGTTACCTTAAGCAGTGGGGATTCTGAAGCAGACATGGAGAGAAGGATGGGGGACAACAATCTTAAATGCCGCAGGCCCCGGCCTCACAGAGACTTAAATGTAGTTCAAGAACTAAGGTCATGCAGGATCAAATGCAGCTTAATTGACCTGGTTATCTTTTTATTCCTCACTGTACTGCTTTTAACCTTTGTTGGTACCTTCCTTTTTGCTGCTTCTCTGCCTCAAAGCTTCAGCCTCCTCACAGCCCTTCCTGGCTTCATGACCCGCCTTCTGTGTGTGCATGTCAGATCCCATGCAAGGCAGGACTGAGACCTGTGGGCACTCACACTGGTCTAATATTTTGGCTTCTCTTTTAATTAATTAATTATTTATTTATTTATTGGCTGTGTTGGGTCTTCGTTGCTGCACATGGGCTTTCTCTAGTTGCGGCGAGTGGGGGCCTGTCTTCGTTGTGGTGCGCGGGCTTCTCATTGTGGTGGCCTCTCCTATGGTGGAGCATGAGCTCTAGGCATGCAGGCTTCAGTAGTTATGGCACGTGGGCTCAGCAGTTGTGGCTCATGGGCTCCAGAGCACAGGTTCAACAGTTGTGGCGCACGGGCTTAGCTGCTCTGTGGCATGTGGGATCTTCCCAGACAAGGGCTCAAACCTGTGTCCCCTGCATTGGCAGGTGGATTCCTAACCACGGCGCCACCAGGGAAGTCCCTGGCTTCTCTTTTAATATTCTCTAAATATTTGATGAACAACTATTTAGTGGCAGGTGATTTTTTTTAATTGTGTACAAAACACATAACATGATATTTACCATCTTAACCATTTAAGTATACGGTTCGGTAATGTTAAGTATATTTATATTGTGCAGTCACTCTCCAGACCTTTTTCATCTTGTAAAACTGAAACTCTACACTCGCTATTCCTCACAGCCCCTGGCAACCACCATTCTACTTATTTTTAACTTTACTGAAAAAATAATTGCAATATAATTATATATAAAGTGTACAACGTGATGATTTGATATACATATACACTGCAGAATGACTACCAAGATCAAAATAATTAACACATCCATTCCCTCACAAAGGGAACAAAGTTAACTCGTGTGTATGTGAGTGGTAAGAATGGCTAAGATGTGCTCTCAACAACTTTCAAATAAATAACCCAGTATTATTAGCTGTCGTCACCATGCTGTACATTGCCACCATTCTTTCTGTTTCTGTGAGTTTGCCTACTCTAGGTACTTCATATAAGTGAAGTCATACAGCATTTGTCCTTTTGACTGGCTTATTTCACTTAGCATAATGTCCTTAAGTTTCATCCATGTTGTAGCATGTGTCAGAATTATCTTCCTTTTCAAGAATGAAAATATTTCATTATATATATACCATATTTTGTTTATCCCTTTATCTGTTGATGGATATTTTGGTTGCTTCTACCTGTTGACTGTTGTGAATAATGCTGTTGTGAACATGGGTGTGCAAATGTCTCTTCAAGACCCTGCTTTCAATCCATAAGTAGAATTGCTAACCCGTTTGGCAATCCTATTTTTAATTTTTTTGAGGAAACTCCATACTGTTTTCCATAGCAGCCACACCATTTTATATCCCCACTAGCAATACATAAGGGGTTCTCATTTCTCCACATCCTTGCCGTCACTTGTTACTTTGTTTTAGTGATAGCAGCCATCCTCATGGGTGTGAGGTGAGGTCTTGTGATTTTGATTTGCATTTCTCTAATGATTAGTGATATTGAGCAACTTTTCATATGCTTGTGGGCAAGTGATGTTCTTTTCATACAAAATGTTTACCGTGTATTTCATTGTCAAAATAAGTGATTTATCCTGTGCAATTTTCCAACCACATGACTTCTTGGAAGGCAAAAGTGTTTATAGAGAATAAAATAGTCCACTCATTCCCTGCAAACAGCCCTACACCACACATGATTCTGTTTCTGCCTCTGTCTGCCAATTTCAGGAAGTTGTCCAGGTGGTTGGCTGGAGTGGCCCTGTGTAGAGGCATATGAGTGCCCCAATTGCTCCACAGAGACTAGTCTGCACTGTCAAGGAGTGTTTTAAATCTCGACCTCAGGGTGATGACTACCTTGGTAGGAAAGAAAACAGTTTATGGTTTACCTCGTTACTGATCTATTCCAACAATGTTTTAGTGTCCTCTGAATATGGCAATAGCCCAACCAGTGGGCCCTTTAATTTGGCCCCGTCTGTATATCTGACATTCAGATTCACTAGGAGAGGATCTGAACGGGTCAGTGGATCCCTTGTCCCTGGGAGAGAACCATTACACCATCCCTCACAGGCCCCAGGAAGCCTGTGGACCCTTGTTTCAGGAGCCACTCTGAGGGCAGCTCTGGGTGGGAGAGGCCTACTGAGCATCCTCCTCCTCTGGCAGGGTCAGGCTGGGCGCGTTTATGAGTCTCCTTCACAAGGACAGAGATGGAGACTGTGAACACGAAAAGGTAATGCCATTTATCCCCTCAGTAACTGTCTCACAAATGTCGGCATTTTATCTGACACATCCTGTCTTCTTTTGACGTGAGGGGAGGGTAGTACTTTTTTCTATCAAAAGCTTTCCTTGATCTCGTGCATTTCAAAATCCCAGAGCTCACTTTAAGTCCCACCTTGCTGCCAAAACTCACTCCTCCGGCTTTGGAGTTGCCAGAAGGAAGAGTGAGCTTCAATCATCGCCACTCGAGCAAGACGGACGGGTTAACGGTACGGCAAGGAGGCCAGCGGGGTCAGCCGCAGGCCAGGCAGTCCCACTCTGCCTGGTGCCTGATCCATGGAAGGGGCCTCTCTGAGGTGTAAGCTCCCCTGTGTGGCTTAGTTTTATAGAGTGTGTGTGTGTGTGTGTGTGTGTGTGTGTGTGTGTGTGTGTGTGTGTTTTAGACGTGTGTAGTTCCACAGGTGTTGTATAAATATATATACAAAGTACATATATATGTGTAGGTTGACAGGTACAACAGAACCAGAGCAGAGGTGGATTTAAGCTAATGAAGCTTAGGTTTCTGGGCCTTCACTTACACGCGCTCCTCCCCACGTCATATGCTTTTGTAACCCTTTCAAAAGTAAGATATTTGGGCTTCCCTGGTGGCGCAGTGGTTGGGAGTCCGCCTGCTGATGCAGGGGGTGCGGGTTCGTGCCCCGGTCCGGGAGGATCCCACATGCCGCGGAGCGGCTGGGCCCGTGAGCCATGGCCGCTGGGCCTGCGCGTCCGGAGCCTGTGCTCTGCGGCAGGAGAGGCCGCGGCGGTGAGAGGCCCATGTACCACAAAAATAAAAAAAATAAAAATAAAAAAGTAAGATATTTAACCACAGTTGTTTTAGATGACTTCTGCTCACTGTCATATTTTACCTGAAGTCAAGTGGGGATGGAATGGCCGTGGGCACGTCTGGGATCAGGCTAAGGGCAGTGAGCTGGGGATACACACAGTGTAGGCACATGGCTGCAGTTACTGAAGCAGAGCTGAGTTACTGCTAGCTACCCAGCGTGGACACAGTACTGGGAATGCCCCACTCTGCCTGCTCGTCCACCGTCCTGACAGGAACGTGCAGGGCCTGGCTGTGTCACCACATCACCGCATCCTGTGGTGTCCAGCACAGGCTAAAGGAGGCGGTGGAGGTTTGAAATGTGTGTAGCCATTACTTAGTCTATGGAAGATTCTTCCAAATATGAAGACTTATATGAAAAAAATCTTGATAGAGGTTTTCTTAAGTTGACAACAATCCTTGATGTAGTTGTGAAGATGAAACTTTTCTCTAATATCATAGTAAAAAGCAAATTTTGATCAGCAGTGCTAGAGGAAAGACCTATCTCAAAATGACATTACAAAATCATTGTTCTACAAGGAATACAATTCACTTGCTATTGCTGTTGTAGTAATATCAGAAACTGGTGGCTTAAAAGACACAAAATGGATTATCTTACAGTTCTGGAGGCCCAGAGTCCAAAACAGTGCCACTGTGCTAAAATCAAGGTGTCACCCAGACTGGTTCCTACAGGCAGGCTCAGGGGAGAACCCACTGCCTTTTCCAGCTTCTAGATGCCACCCATGTTCTTGGTCTCTTCTTCCATCTTCAAAGCCAGCAACGTAGCATCTGACCTCTTTTCCATCATCACATATCTTTCTCTGAATAAACCCAGGAAAGCCTTTTAAGAACTCTGGTAATTAGATGGAGCCCACCTGGGTAACTCCAGGCAACTAATTCCCTGTCTCAAGGTCTGTAACCTCAATCACAGCTGCAAAGACCCTTTTGCCATATAAGGAAACATATTCACATGTTCCGGGGATTAGGATGTGGATGTCTTTGGGGGCCATTATTCTGTCTCCCACAAGGAGACAATCAAGATATCATAGGGCTTCCCTGGTGGCGCAGTGGTTGCGCGTCCGCCTGCCGATGCAGGGGAACCGGGTTCGCGCCCCGGTCTGGGAGGATCCCACGTGCCGCGGAGCGGCTGGGCCCGTGAGCCATGGCCGCTGGGCCTGCGCGTCCGGAGCCTGTGCCCCGCAACGGGAGAGGCCACAACAGGGGGAGGTCCGCATACCACAAAAAAAAAAAAAAAAAAAAAGATATCATAGAGGAGTGTCAGGAAATTAATTAAAATATTAGGCTATTTTTCTGGATTTCATGATGTTTGCTACTGGTCCTTTTTAGTATTTGTTATTTATTGTGATTTCTCTTCTCATTCTTTCTCACAAATACATATTCTCTTTGGTACCTAATTATGTATCTGCAACTTTGTAGTCTTCTTTGTAAAGAAGACTCCTCCAATTGTATAAGCCTGAGACCCCACATAAGCCGACACATGGGCACCTCTACTCACCCATTGACTCAACTGAGAACTTGATGAAATCTCTCCCACCACCAGCTGAGGAGAGTCTGCTACTGGCCGGGGTGGGTGACCCATGGGCTCACAGGCCAGCAGGGGAGCCAGGGAGTGCTAAGTGGAGCTGACTGGTGTCTCACAGTGACCCTCCTTCTGTCTGGGCCCTGGAGAGTCACTTTCCCAGCAAATGCAGCACATGGACATGCCCTTAGGGCTGCCCAGAATGACATCTCTGCTAAATTTCAAAACCTAACAGGCAGCACCTTGGACCTCTCACTGGGCATCTTCTCTCTTGTACCTAAAGACAACCAATTCCCATGTCAATACCTGATTTCTGGCCCGTTGGCCTGGATGTAGCCAAAGCACCGTTCCGGTGGTCTCTAAATATCTGACTCCAAAGGTTACTAGCTGACGGCTTCCCATCCTCCTATTTCCACCCCCAGGCAAAGTCTTCCCAGCACCTTCCTTCTACTCCTTCTCTTTCACACGTTCCTTCTGCAGTAGAGGAGCATGCATGTCACACATTTTTCTGATGTTTTCTAGTTTGGAGTCGAGATCAGCCACCTATCCCGTATCATTCATGCTGAGGGTGCTGCATCTCACAGCCTAATCCCCTGAGCAACAGGAAATCCCAGGTCCTGAAGCAGGGTCTCATTCAGCCTAGTTTAGGAACCTGAAATTGCTGAGTCCTCTCGCAGCACCAGGCTCCCTTTGTGAGCCTCCTGTAACCTGTCATCCTTCTCTGCTACTCCCAGCTCACCCCTGGGTTCCATCTAGTTCCCATCCTCCAGGATGCCTCTGCAGTCCTTTCCTTGCTCCCTTTTCACCAATGAAAGTAGCACCCTGTGCTACTCTCCTTTCTCCCCTCCCTCCCCACTCCGTTCCTCTCCTCTGCTCTCCCCCGCAGGGATCCTTGTTCCTTCTACTGCAGAAACAATTCACATTTTCTTCAGAATTTACCCCCTTATCCCCTGGTCTCGGTATGCACCACTCTCCTTCCTTTCTTTCTCCCCAAGTTGGAATCTTCTCCCTGAACAGCATGCTCTCCACCCACAGTGGTTCCCTCTGGGCCTACTTCTGAGGGACACGTGCCTCTACAGTTCCTCCTCCACTTCTCTCCCTGCCAGATCAGCCTGTGGATGGACACAGATCAGCTGGTAACATCCCCAGAAAGGCACACTCTCCTCTTCCTTTTCATGCTGAAGGCCATGTCGGCCTCTTCCAGCAGGTTCCATTTATTTATGAGGATCCTGAGCACCAGAGAAATTAGTGACTAGAGACAGTCAAAGGCCAGTGGCAGGGGCTAGGCCCTCTTGACAATGAGAGCAGGACAGTACCTGCCACATCTCCAGCCCCAGGGAGCAAAATCCAAAGTCCTCTGACCTCCAGGTGACAGTAGGACAGCTGGGTCCTGTTTGGTCACAATTATTCATTCCCATGTGTACCCCCATGTATGTCATTCATGGAAGACCTCCCTTCTCCCTAACTTAATAGGAGACCTGGGATTTTAGCAAATGAAGTTACTGCATATATTTAAATCAGCCTGGTCAGGCCACTGCTGCATGCACCCAGGACTGAGCCTTCAACAATGTCAATGATTTCTTAGGCAGCACACACTGTGGAACCATCCTGAATGTGCAGCCACCCCAAAGCTCTCCAAAGGTCCTTTGCCAAAGCTGTTTTTTTTTAAAGGGCTTAGTAAAAGGCCCTGGCTGGTGAGAAACAAAAGAAAAAGCTCCAACATAAACAATGAGGAAAATACAAAGGCTAAGAACCACTGAATCTGCAGAAAACAGGCAGCATCAGCCCCCGAAAAACTGCAGGTCCTTTTAGTGGTATGGCCATCTGCTCACATGAGCCTCTGCTTAGAAAGTGAAGGATGTGGAATACAGATGGAGCCTCCCTGGAACTGGTCAAGAGCCAGTGGACTGACACATGCTCCTCCGACTGTGAGAGGGAGACCCGCAGCTCTCCAGAGGGTGCAGGACCAGATGCCTCTGGATGTGGCTGGAGTGACAGCAAAGTTCCTTGGTCCCTTTGGCTGTAACCAGCATTGAGATGGCAGGAATTGAGGACCTCAGGGAATCACTTTCTGCCCAAGAACAGAGAGCTACCTCAAAGGACTCACATGACATGGAGGGCTCTGTGTGAAATGAACTGCCTAGGAACAAGTCTGCACAGAAACGAAGGAGGTTTAATAAATGGTTTACCCACTCAGAAACACATCTTGTGAAGGATGCAGCACAATGTTGAATTAAGAACACAGGTCTTGGGACTTCCCTGGTGGCGCAGTGGTTAAGAATCCACCTGCCAATGCAGGGGACACGGGTTCGAGCCCTGGTCCGGGAAGATCCCACATGCGGCGGAGCAACTAAGCCCGTGCACCACAACTACTGAGCCTGCACTCTAGAGCCCTCGCGCCACAACTACTGAAGCCCGCACACCTAGAGCCTGTGCTCCACAACAAGAGAAGCCACCACAAGGAGAAGCCTGCGCACTGCAATGAAGAGTAGCCCCTGCTCGCTGCAACTACAGAAAGCCTGCACAGCAACAAAGACCCAATGCAGCCAAATAATAAATAAATAAATAAATTAAAAAAAAAAAAAAAGAACACAGGTTTTGGAGTCAGACTGACATGGGTTCAAATTCTGGCTCCACCTCCTACTAGCTAAGCAATGTCAACTAATCACTCGCCCAAAGAGGGGGTGAGGATGTGTGCACTCAGGGCAGCAAGTCTCAGTCACATATAAACACTGTTTATTAATTTATTCATTCATTTATTGATGGCTCTTCTTTGCTGAGAATTTATCCCATCTTTGGTATTCAGCCTAAATACTGGATTTTACAATTAATTATTTTTGCAAAGGCCTCACTGAAGAAGTATTTTACTTTCATGGAATTTAAGAGGCGATCATTTCCACCCTCTGCTGGCTAGATTTCACACATTCCCAAGCAGTGAGGAACAGGTGCAAACCTCAGAGTAAATACAGCTGGACTAAATTGAAACTGCATAGCTAACTGGTCTTCTTAAATTCACATGAAAGAGAGATCTGGCTGGCACATACCAGTCACCTAGTCACTGACATTTTCCTGCCCACAGGGCATCATTCTGTAAGGAGGGCTGATGTAAGAGTGGAATAGGATCAAGACTGGGGGTGTCGGCTGGCACCCCATCGACCCCAGTCCAGATGGACATCTAACAGAGCTCCAGGCCGTCTCTTTCCATGATCTCTTGCCAAGTAACAAACCTCCCCCAAACTTACTAATTAAACCAACCGCCATTTTATTTTCTGTCATGCTCCTGTGTGTTGATGGGGCTCTGCTGGGGGCTCTGCCCCACACAGCATGGGTAGACACTCAGCTGGACTGGGACACGGTTTAGGCCATAAGAAGGTTAAGATCTCTAAAAGGCATCTACCCCCTTGTCTCCCTCCTGGCACAGCTGTGCGGGGACGTGTGGGTGCAGTGCCCGCTCACTCCACTATTATGGGTCTCTGAACCTCTCTGTTCCCCTAGGTCCATCAGGAGAATCTGCTTTTCCAAGAGGGAAGCCTTTGTCCAGTGAGACAGAAAGCTTCCCATAGTCTACCCGGTCCTCTGGCTGCACCTGGCCCCCCAGTCTAGAATGGGGGCTGGGGAAGGCAGGGAGCTTCTTTTGTCTCTTATACTCCTGGGGACACGTTTCCTCTGGCTCCCTCTTCCAAGAAGGAGAAATCCAGGAACAGGCCGCCTCCTCAGAAACCTGGGGGTGCCTGGGGCTGAGGGGGAAGAGGGCAGGGTGTGGGAAAGACTGAGGCTCGGCCTGGCGCTGAAGCGTCCCAGAAAGCGGCTCTGGTGCAGGCCCTGTTGGAAGCAGTGCCTGCCTCCCGCATGAATGTTGCAGGACAGTCTCCTCCCCCGCTCCCCTGCTCCAGCCGGCTCCGGGGCCCCTGGGGAAGCCCAGCACCCACCGACAGAAGCCTTAAGAGCGTCCGCCTGTACCCCTCCTGTGGCTCAGAGGCAAAAGGCAGGGCCCACAGAGGGTGTGACTAGTGTCCGTGTTGGGAGGGGACAGGGAGCCCCACGCGGCCTACCTCTTGCTCTTTGTCCTCTCGCAGCACAGCCATGAAACGCAACGCCCGGCTCTGGTGCCCTTTCCAGAAGGGCACCTACGAGATCACCCGGAAGACCCGGGGGCAGTACCAGGCCTGCCGCCTGCCGCCTGCGCAAGTTCCTGGAGAGCGGCTGCAGGAAAGACAGCACAGGCCGCGCAGGCGGGCGTGGGCACGTGAGCCCTAGCGGGCTCGGGCCGCGGGATGTGTGCGAGCGCGTGCGCAGACGGGCGGGCGTCGGCCTGAGGCCAGCTGCCTCTCCTGGAGAGGTGGAGGGGTGGAGCGCGTCTCCGTTCTCTGTTCTGGGAGGCCAGGTTCTCTCTGGCCAGGGTCGTGCCCGCCTCTCCCCTCTGTTGCGCTTGTGTGATTCATTTTGTTCCCTTCATAGTTGTTTAAGGCAAATTGGGGGCGGTGAATTGGGGACGGGAAGCTGGAGACGCGTGGTGTGCTACGACCCCCCCCCCCCCGCCCCGCCTTCCACCAGCTGCCGAGACCCGGGGTCCTCCGAGGAGCTGTGTGCTGCCAGTGACAGGGGGGTTCTCATTTCCCCTGTCCAGCTTTGGTATAACTGTGCTCCCAGGGACTCTGAGATTAAAGCGCATGGGGAAAAGGCTGGAAGCTTCCAGAGCGTATTTCTCTCCATCAGTCACAGAGGGACCCGAGACCTTGGGCAGCCTTTCAGGGGCCAAGTTCCTTGGGCATTTGGGCAGAGAGCCTTTCCTGCAGACCAGCAGTCCCTGCCGTCCCCTCCCTGCCAGGATCCCCACAGCTTTGCTCTGCACACACAAGTGGGCCCCAGAAATCCATGGAAGACCCTAAGGCTACCAGCTACATAGGAAGTGGCTGGAGTCGATATTTCTTGCTAAGCAGGAGACCCAGAGATCTTGGGGGACTCTGAGGGTCTTGTTGGTATCTGATCCACCAGAAAAGAATGATCGGGTGCATTTATTGAACAACTATTATGTACCAGGAGCTGTATTAGGCATTTCCTGTGCAGTGTCTGATCGTAACAGCAGTGTGAGGTGAGCACTGTCACTCCAGATTACCAAGAAGGAAACTGAAGGCAAGGTTAGGGAGCCTGTCAAGGTCACCACCAGAAAGTGGCAAAACCGTCACTCAAGCTGGTGCCTTAAGATCCAGAAGCCTGAGCAATTCCCATCGCTCCACGAAGTTGTCTTGAACCCCACAGTCACAGGCAGCACACCCGTCCTTCCCCAAGTGTTTCTCCAGAGGAGCTCAGAGTCCTCGAGAGTCTGGAAAAAGGCAGGTTTCTTGTCACGAGCATGTCCCCATCCCCTACTGCTGCCCGAGCCCCTGCAGGTGCCTGAGGCTGCTCCTGGCTATCCCTGCAGTGACCATGTCTGACATGGCCGTGGAGCAGAAGCGGGCCTTGATCAGGAGGAAGAAGAGAGAACAGATTGGGACTCAGCCCCCTGGAGCCAAGGGCCTGACTGAAGAGCAGCAGATGATGATCAGGGAGTTGATAACCACTCAGATGAAAACCTCTGATAGCATCTTCACGCATTTCAAGAATTTCTGGGTATGAGGCTTTAGAGATGGCTCAGCTCCTGCGCTAGTTCCTCAGAACCCCAATCTCATCCCAGCGGTTCTCCAAGAGTGGCCCCTGGACTTGCAGCAGCAGCAGCATCTGGAAACTTGTAAGAAAGGCAAAATCTCAGATCAGCCCCTATCTCCTGAGTCAGAAACTTTGAGTTTGGGGCCCAGCAGTCTGTGCCTTGACAAGACCCCTCAGGTGATTCTGACTCATGCTCAGGTCAGAAACTCTGCTCTCTCCTTCCGCAGCAGGTAGAAATTGAGTCTGAGCCATAAATGGAGTTATGGAAAGCTGAGTTGCCCCAGGGTTGCTGGCGCTCAGGGCTTTATGAGGCCAGGGGCAGGACCTGCAGGGGGCATGACGTTTGTGAACTGGTTTTACTGAACCAAGAAACTCTAGTGATCTCAGCAATGGTAGCCATGTCTGACCCCAGTGCCCTCTTCCACCTGTGCCCACAGGTATCTCAGTGACCCGTCCAGCTCAGAGAACTGGTAGCCAGTGGCCTCCAAAGTCTGTTTCTTTCCATATTTAGCTCCCAGATCCTTTTCTCTGAGTTTCCTGAGTGCAAGGTCAGGGATGCTTGGGACACACCCCCGACCAGGCAGGGATGTGAGGGACCATGAATTAACAGATCCACCTGATAGGAGAAGGAAACAAGAAGAAGGAACCAGTGCTGTGTGTGGAGGTGGGGTGTACACTCCTGCCACTGTGCAGCCACTCAGGGTGCAGCTGTGGCTGTGTGTGCCTGTCTGGGTCCTGTGTCAAAACCTGTTTGGGAGAATATATGCTGTCTCTCCTCTCTTCTCTCCCCCTTCCGGCTCATGTCCCAGCTGCCAGAGGTGCTTAGCAGTGCCCAAAAGATTTGGAGTCTCTGCAGACTCAGTCAAATGAAGAAGCTGCCAAGTGGAGCAAGATCAGGGAAGATCCATGTTCAGTGAAGGTCTCCCTGCAGCTGCAGGGGGAAGACGGCAGCATCTGGAACTACAAGCCCCCAGCCGACAATAGTGGGAAAGAGATCTCTTGCCTGTTGCCCCACATGGCTGACATGTCAACCTACATGTTCAAAGGCATCATCAACTTTGCCAAAGTCATTCTCCTATTTCAGGTAGGACACAGGGGCTGGCTGGATGGTGTGGAAAGGAGCAGGAAATGGCCAACGGGTTCAAATGGTCTGGGGTAGATTTCTCTGAATTCGGGGGACGTTGGTGCCAAAAGACCCTCCTTTACCTCTGCCCCCAGGGCACCTGGTCCTGCTGGGGAATGGAGCCCTCGCTGTCTGTATGGCTCATTAGCTTTGTGACTGTGGCCTGCCCTTTAACCTGTGTCTCAACCTCCTCATCTGCTAGACAGGGGCTAATAATGCCTACCTTGCAGGGCCGTTGTGTGGAATAAGAAAATATCTGGAAGAGCATTCATCACATACATGGTGGACGTTCAGAAAGTAATCCCCCTCCCCATATCCCCGCAAAGGGGCAGAAATCACAAGTTGACAGTTCAAGAGCAAAGGAAGAGTTGGAAGGAAAAGGAAGGAAGTCCAGAGGGAGAAGAAGGAAAGGGCCAGGAACAGACGCTGGGTCACTGGCAGTCTGCTGCCTAGAGAAGGCTGAGAAGGAGGACAAGGAGCCGGGACGCCCCAGAGCTAGGTGTAAAGGCAGCAACCACTGGGCAACTGGGGTGAATGAGAGACCCTGGACCCTTCTGGTGTGGTGGTAACCACAGCCACATAATATGGAGCCTGTCAGGGCTGGAGGTGGCACTGGGCGTGTCTTCCCTGGGGCCAGCCACTGGCCTTGCCAGGCCTGGGCAGGTGGAGCTGAATCACACATGAGGAGCCCTGATTTCATCTGCAGGCAGAGGGCAGGTTCTCTTCCAGGAGCCCACAGGTTGCCCTGTGGGTGACGCATAGGACTTAATTACTGGGGTGACGGTGGCCACAGGCTGGAGTGGGGTTCAGATTGTGGCAGAGTAGGTCAAGGGAGCAGGGAGAAAGGCCCCCTTCCACGCATAGACCTTGCAGATCCCCACCAACATCTCATGACCCAGACCCTACCACCAGAGTGGGAGGCCACTCATTTCTTGTGACAACCAGTTTGGGGTACAACCACCCCAGGAGGCAGGAGTTGCTCTCACCTTCATTCCACAAATAGAAAACCAAGGTTAAGGTATGTGCCTGGGATCACAGCTAATCAGAGGAGCCAGCTTTGGAAGCAGAGTACAGCCTCCAGAGCCGGTCCCCTGCCAGGTCCTGGGTGGGGAGCTGGGCGGGGCGGGGGGTGAGGGCAGCCGCGGGGACACACGGAAGGAAAAGATCAAGTTCACGGCATTTGTGGCTCAAAGCTGTGGATCTAAAAGAAGGGACTGAACTCCCGAGGAGACCAAAGCCAGGCAAAGGTCCTCCTGAAGAGCTCCCTCCTGGGTTTTCAGTTGGAATGCCTCCATCAGTGGGGAGATGGGGGCCCCTCTCAGGTTGGGAGGGGTGTCAGTCTAACTGTGAATACTAGAGGCATCCACTGTGGCTGGGCCTGCGGGTGGAGCTCAGGGCATCTAGGCTACCTGGAGAGAAACAGAAGAAACAGCAAATCCAAAACAGACGGCAGGAAGCAAATAGCCCCGCTGCCGGGAACTCATGCTGGAGGACCGGCACTTGCAAAAGGACTGCAGTCTGTTAAGACCTCTAGGAGGCACAAGGACAGCTTGGCCCAAAGGACTAGCAGAGTCTACTTAAGTGAAGCTATAGGGGTACTCATTCCAAGTGGGGAAACCGAGGCAGAAAGCAGGAGGCCAGGGACCAGGAGCCAAGGCATCGGCTGGGGGGTCAGTGGCTGTGCAGGGAGCTGGAGGAAATGGGGCTAGGCTGTAAGGGCCTGGACACCAAGCTACATCAGCAGTGGAGAGTCCCTGAAGGTAGCAGGAGACCAGAGGAAGATGTCAGGGAAGAGGAATCTGCTTGCTGGATTGGGACAGGGAGAGATGGGAGGCAGTTTGAAGGCAACTGCAATAATCCGCAGGGGTAGGAGCCCATCCTCCCTCTCCTCTACACCACCCTCCCACCCTGATTCTGGATTATGGGAGGGGGTGCTGGCCTGTGGCAGTTTCCTAGGAAGCGGCATCTCCTCCTTATCCTTGCTGCCAGGGACCTGCTCATCGAGGACCAGATCTCCCTGCTGAAGGGGGCCACCTTTGAGCTGTGCCAGCTGAGATTCAACACGGTGTTCAATGCAGAGACCAGGACCTGAGAGTGTAGTCAGCTATCCTACTGCTTGGAAACCCTGCAGGTGCCCGAGAGATGCCTGTCTGCCCTGGCAGAGGGTGGGAAACAGCCGTGGAGGGAGGAGAGGAGCCACGCCGGGTTACATGGGTCCTCGGATTGCAGGGCATAAGATTGGGCAAATGGGAAAAAAGACCTTGGTGAGGGGAGTCTGGGTCTTGGGTCAGCTTCCTGAGAAGTTTATCCCTCCAGCCTGCACCCACCCACAGGTGGCTTCCAGCAGCTTCTACTGGAGCCCGTATTGAAATTCCACAACATGCTGAAGAAGCCGCAGCTGCATCAGGAGTATGTGCTGATGCAGGCCAGCTCCCTTTTCTCTCCAGGTGATAACCCCACCTGTCCTACCTGGCTTCCCCGTGCCCCTCCCCCACCTCTCCAGGATTGCTCACACCCCGTCAGCGTCAGCTGAGGGAGGCGGCAGCCCCTCCTTTGCCTTCCCCAGGGAAGGTCCCAACGGATGGCCTTACCCTCCACTCACTGCTCAGCCAGGATGGGGACTCTGGCTGTTTTCTCCTAGGGTCAGAGAGGTGATGCAAAGCCCTCTTAGCTACCCCCTCACTTCCTTGCCTGGGAATTCCTGGCTCTGGAAGGTGGTTGGCAATTTGTCCCCTCTGGGATGGACCAAGCTTGTCTCGGCCCCCATGGCCTGCGGGGACTGTACCACCTTCTCCTCCCCACCAGACCGCCCAGGTGTGGGGCAGTGCCGCTTGCTGGACCAGCTGCAGGAGCAGTTCGCCATTACCCTGAAGGCCTACATTGAGTGCAACCGGCCCCGGCCCGCCCACCAGCGAGCAGCAAGCAGGGAGGGTGTGAGGGTGTGTGAGCCCTGCCCCCAGGCCCCCGACTGTTCTGGGTCTCTCTGGGGGCGCAGACCACAGCTGCTCCTGGGGAAGCCTCTAATTACCAGGGCTTTGGGACCCTGCTTTGTGACCTCCACTAAGGCCTCCTGCCCAGTCGACCTAGAACAACTATTGTTTATTGAGAAGAGCCAGCCCTGGTGCCAGTTTTACATGCATATCACCTTTCATCTTGAAAACAGCCCCATGCAGTGGGTGCCATCATATCCTGTAAAGGACTGGGGGCTCTGGGCAACTGAGCCGGGTCCCACCCCAGGCAGGTGGGGTCTCTGGAGATGGATCCTTGCGGGCCAAGTCTACAGCCCACACCCTTGAGCACTAACTACCTAACCACCTCCCAGGACCAACAGATAAGGGGGTAGGAGACTCCTTAGTTAGTTCTGGTCATAACCCGAAGGAGGAAGGCTGCTCAGGTCTTGACCAGATAGAGGCTGCCACCCCTTCACTGGGCCTCAGCAGCCCTGTGACCTGGTGCGGTGGCCCCAGGCTGGACGGGGGAAGGCCAGCGCTGGGTGTGCTAGTGTGAACGTAAAACCTCAAGTCCTTACTTGGCCTGCTGCAGCTGGCTTTTGAGCTTGGCCTCCTGGGATGCTGGGGGTGGCCGTGTCTTGCTTTGCTCAGTCCTCCCCTGTATGGAGCCAGGAAGCATCATGGGGAAACTGAGGCACGAGGTGTGTCTCAGACACCAGATCCCAGGCTAGATCCGGGGAGGGACTGCTGCCTGCGGTCTGTGCCTCCACAACTACTCCACCCCATCCTGACCCCCGTCCATTAGCCACGGCAGTGATGTCCCCCCGAATGACCTATTCACGTGATGCCTGCAATGCCTGGTTTTCCCACGGATGTCCCTGTGTACAGGGACTCAAGCCCAGAGGAGGAGGTGCGAGTGGGAAGGGTGGGTCCACACCTCCAGGGCCCCAGGCTGTTCTGCCCCCTCCTCTGCAGGCTGAAAAGGAAGCTTAAGGAATTCAGCCAAGCCTTGTCTCTTGGCTGACCTGTGAGATAAGATGAAAACCCTCAAACATGTTCAATTTCAGAGAGGCCCCAGTGTTGGCGGGTGAGGGCAGGGCGGGCCACACCCCCCAATGCTTCTCCTGACTGGCCGGCAGGTTCCTGTTCCTGAAGATCATTGCTATGCTCACCAAGCTCCGCAGCATCAACGTCCAGCACACCCAGCGGCTGCTGCGCATCCAGGACATTCACCCCTTCGCTACCGCACTCACGCAGAAGTTGTTCAGCATCACAAATGGCTGAGCGGCCGCCCTGCAGCAGTCAGAGCCAGAGCCCTGGGAGCCAGAGCCACCACTCCTGGGGCTACACAGACAGATACTGACAATGCCGGGCAGGTCCTGCCTCTCCAGGGAACTCACAAAGACAGCCGTGAGGATGGCGGGCTAGCATTTCTCAGGCCCCAGCTCATCCTGGGGAGAGCCAAGCCCTAGAGCCTTACATGAAGAGTATGCTGGCCCCTCGGTCAGGCCTATCGAGAGGCAAGGGCACCCTCCCCTTAGAAAAGGCCCTGGGTCTGGGGATCTAGTATCATGGTGGGAGAGGGGATAGGGGATACGGTGCATGGGGCTGGGGCATCTGAGGGTCTATGCCCAAACCCAAGTTCATTAGCTTCTTGGGTATTTTCACTGCTACGTCTGCTACCCCTGTCTCCCACTTGCCAGCCATTCCCAACCCACGGCCTCCTGTCCTGAGTTGCTCCATGGGTTTCAGGCCTGTGTCCACCAGCAGGTGCATTAGCGTCTGAGGGAGTCTTTTAGAGAGAGGCCAGAAGGCCTGAACCAAATGTCACAAGCTTGTCATTACCTGTCTCTGTGTTTATTCTTCCCTCCTTCTGCGCACCTCATTCTGTGTCTCTGCATCCATTAAAACACATCATTAAGCACCAACAATGTGCAACCTGCTGTGGGGAATACATGCTGACTGACATGGATCCTGACCTCGAAGGGGTTATACATGTGTGTGACTTGGTGCAGGTCTGCTTCACAACTGACCTGGGGCTGGGTGGCTCCTGAGGCTGGAATGTCGAAGGCTCTGTGATGAGGCTGTACTGACGGCACTTAATAAATGTGTTCCTGTTTACACACCTGTTTTCAGAGCTGAAGAGTATGAAAGTGTCTGCTTTGTTTGTAACCACTTTGAGTAAAAATGTTGCTGCATTTTTCAAAAATTACATTTTAACTAACTTTACATAGGGCATCCCACACCTAAGAACTAGGCTTAGCAAATATGATCCTGTGATTAATGTCAAATCAAGGCAAGAGGACTTCAATAATTAACTTTTGGCTAGAGATTTAAGCCTTTTTTGGCCTTCCTTTCTGGGGGAAAAAAGAAATGTGGCGGTGGTGAAATAGAGATATTATATATTTGTATATATTTCTAAATTTTTAATATTTATTTTAATATTGCCCTTTACATATCTGAAGACTGTTGGTGTGAGAACATAAAAATGCATTATTTGAGCTTCCCTGGTGGCACAGTGGTTAAGAATCCGCCTGTCAATGCAGGGGACACGGGTTCAAGCCCTGGTCCTGGAAGATCCCACATGCCGCGGAGTGACTAAGCCTGTGTGCCACAATTACTGAGCCCGTGCTGCAACTACTGAAGCCCGCGCGCCTAGAGCCTGTGCTCTGCGACAAGAGAAGCCACCGCAATGAGAAGCCCGCGCACCGCAACAAAGAGTAGCCCCCGCTTGCCGCAACTAGAGAAAGCCCGCGCGCAGCAACGAAGACGCAACGGAGCCAAAAATAAATAAATAAAATATATTTATTTTTAAAAATGCATTATTTAACTTGGTTTGCTCATATTATTCTATATAAAAATTTAAGGGCTTCCCTGGTGGCGCAGTGGTTGGGTGTCCGCCTGCCGATGCAGGGGACGTGGGTTCGTGCCCTGGTCTGGGAGGGTCCGCATGCCGCGGAGCAGCTGGGCCCGTGAGCCATGGCTGCTGGGCCTGCGCGTCCGGAGCCTGTGC
>NC_041214.2:94387388-94453484 GCF_002837175.3 Physeter macrocephalus | reverse complement strand
AAAAAAAAAAAAAAAAAAATTAAAATAAATGATTTAAAATGTAGTAATTAATTTAAAATGGTTAATATTTTGATGCAAATGAAGCTACAAGTTAACTGAATTTTAAGAAACAGATACTGGCTTAGCTTTTACCATTTTACAGGAAGGCCAAACTTGGAGAACATAAATCATTGAGACTATAAATCAAAGCAAACATATTCTCTGCCATCCCTCCAGCCTCTTCTGCATCAAGGGGACATAGAACGCACTCATTTTAGAAAAGAAACTGAGGGGAAAGAGCTCCTCTTTCCAAACACAATGAATGCAGATTTTGCCCCCAGTAATTGTGTCTAATTATACTCATTTGGAAATATGTCATTTAACTGTATTCATATATCCATCTCTTCTTCCCCATTGAAACAATTTTGAGTGTGCTATTCACTCAAGAGCCTGAAATGGTTGTTAAACATAGACTACGATAAGGTGAGAGCAAGGTGAGATTAAGGTGGGATGTAGAGTAAACTCCCATCTCCCAGTATTGATTTTAAAAACACCTGGGCAGTTTCACAAACATTGAATTGATATGTACATATGAATTACATATATTATAAAAACTAAGTGCAGTCCAAGCACAGTTAAGATACAATGTTAGATGCACCAAAGAGTTCACACTGGATACTTCCTTTCAGCAGCTTTGTGCATCTCCAGTTTACAGGGCTAGGAGCCAGATTCAACTTTCCTACTCTCAAACATTTGAATTTCCCTATACTCCCTTCCCTGAGCCCTTGAGCTCAATTGAATTAAATGTCAGTTTCTTGGCATCCCTGTGGCCCCCATTCTTTTTCTAGGTCTTGCTTCAGTCAGGTGAGGATGGAGTCAGTCTCCAAAGCTCAGGAGAAAAGCCCTTCTAAATAAGTTACTGCTTACCTTCTGGCTGCCCTGTTAGAGCCCTCCGCCACCAATCTCTACCTGGCCTGGACTTTAAGGATCCAGTTAAATTCTTGACATCAACAACTCTTGTGGGAAGGCCCAGGGTGTCCTCTCCTTTCTGGAGAAAAGAGGATGTAAAGAGAAACATACATTTAATGGACCATCCCTTCCCAGCTTCTGACAACTTATGGGCCTCATCATGCCATCTTCTACAACTGTTTTAGTTTTCCCCTTAACTGCAGCTCTCCTAGACCTGAAGGTACTAGTGGGTGGGTGAAATATTTTTGCACCTGAGAGAGGGGTGACCGCCCCATGACTTTTGTTCACTTCCTTTCACAGACTTTTCCATGAAGGGGAGCTGCAACCTGAGTGCTCCCTTTCCTAACTACACTTCTAGAGCACCTTCTCAACTGGCATCCAGCATCACTGCTCTCCTGAGACATGATCCCGAAGGACTGGTTCATCACAACATTTTGGAAGACCTTAGAAATTAATGATGCAGTCTTTCAGGAGTTTTTAAGTTAAAAAGATATCTTGCTCAATCCCAATTCAAATATGGCAGGAAATAAGATAGTAGTATATCCCAAACAAATGCACTTCAATGCCATCAGGAGACCCATCCACAAGTGACATCTTGCATATTTGCGCTGATCCCCACCCTTCCCCGCAAACCCCCGCAACTGGTAAACATGTTAAACTATTTTACAAATATTAGCTAAGCCCACTGCCACAATAAGTAAATAAAGAGGACCAGACTTTATCCAATATAAATTTGTTTTTATTGAAGCAGCAGTCACATGACTTTATATCTAGCCTTTAGATTAGGCCTGACAGAGTGAGCCAGCCCTAAAAAAAAAAATGATGTTTCTTTTTGCACTAAGAGACATAACATGTTTACATACATCATCCAGTATTGGAAATGAGCAGACTCAAACACAACATGTGTTGGTTACCTGGGAGGTACAGCCCCACTGTTTGTGGTGTTCATAAAATTCACAGATACTCCCAAAGACCATTACTAATGGGATGAAAGTTAAAAGAAAATACAGCTACACCAAACCATGAACACAGTAATCAGACAGCAGCTTATACACATTTTAAAAATTTGTCCCTTTCAGGGATGTATTCTTTCTTTTCAAAGCAGTGTCTGCAAAGCTTCCTCTACATCAAAGCCAAAGGTTTCCAAGATGGAAGCTGCACCTGTTGGGGCTATACAATGGAATAAGATCATTTGAAAGAAGAACTAGTGTTCACATCTTGATTTTTATAACAAAGATTCATGTTTCTCTAATTGGAGGAACGAAGTGGTGATGTGACTACATATTGCAGTGGCAGAATAGGTAGGGTGAAGAAAAGAAGGTTGGGTACTGAAATAAAGACCACACACTTGTGAATTTTAATTTCATTTCCAGGCTAACCTACTTTTTATTTAATGCAAATTACAGTACCAGTTAACTATTTCCAAACCAAGTCACATAGAACGAAATGTATTTACAAGGGAATGGGGAAAGGGAAAAAAAACATTGAGCATACTTTTCACAAAAAAGTTTATATTTAAAATGAAAAAAAAAAATCAGTCACAGAGGCATTCAAGTAGTAATAATGTTATACAGATTTTGCTTTTTCTTTATATCAAGACAGATTTGCACAAGTGTTTGCAATAGTTTGTATACAACCCACAGTCCTTTATATATATATATATATATATATAATAAATTTTGTTTTTTAGATTTGATTTTAAGATGGAAGTGGTCACGCTAATTGGTATGTGTACAGGCCCAAGTGATCCATCGGCAACACATTTATAAATGCAAATTTTACAGGCAAGCACATTTTCATACATCTATCTGTATCTGCCTGTAGACAGATATAGTAAGAAAAAAAACTTAAAAATTAACACAAGGAAGTCTACTTTGTCAAGCTAACCCCTTATGTACTGGTTGTCATTTTGCTTTTATTGCAGAGGTGCAAAACGGAGCAACAAACTTGAATAAAATGTCATACCCCTTGTGAAAATAATCCAAACCCCAGGGATTACTTTCAAAGCCTCTCAAACATAGACCTTGCTTAGTCTGGGACTCTACTCTGCTTCTAGTTGTTTCTCTAATTTTCAGTGGCTCAGGTTTCTATCAGAAAAGACAGATTTTATTATAAAGCATGCTTAGTTTATTTTTCTGTATAGGGGAGAAAGTGTTCGACTCTGTGATTAGATGATCACTAACATGAACAAGAAGAATCAGATACAATTTTGGTTTAAAACAAAGAAAAATCCCCAAACTTCTGGGAATCTGGCATTGGCCAAACTTCCTTTGGAAGATTCCAAAGTTAAATCTCTTAAAAAGGAAACGGAAAAAGAAATGAAATGCCAGTGTCTTTATATCCACAGGGATAGAGAATACAATAGTCCTCTCAGAAACCTTTGCATTGGTGCAGACAAGATGACTGGTTAGGCAGGCTTTGTTAAAACACAAATCAAAAATACGTGTCTAAAAATTAAGAGGACTTAAGAAAAAAAAAGGACACAGCATGTTGCTGGAAAGAAGGTGCAGTCTTCTGCCTTGCTGGAATGAACACGTGATATTTCAAAAATAGCAACCTTTGGTTTGGTAAAGTTTGTTTTTTTCTTCTACTCAAGACATATGGAGTACTTGGAGGCAAAACAATTTTGATTTTTTTTCTTTCGAAAAAGGCCTTCATGATGTGCACACAGTAAGAATTAAACTGATTTTTTTCAAAGATAAATTAAAATGACATTTCATTGAACAGGGGTAGAGGTGGCAGGAGGGAGGAAAGTTCCCTTGCGAAAACAACAGTCCTCATCATGCGAGCGGCAATCGTGCAGCAGCCACTAGTAATTGCACCACAGCATTTTAGACCACTCTTGTATCAAAACTGATACATTAAGAAACTTTGATTTATAAATCTAATTCTCTCTCTATTCCTTTCTCTCATTTGGGAGGGAAGTAGACAAGGAGAGAGAGAGAGAGAGGGTGGAAGTCTCCCAGAATCTGCTGTTTGTAAGACCCATGGTTAGGGCTTGGGGACAGAGACGAGCAAAATCTAATCTATTCAATATCCTCCAGCTCTAGGGCTCCCTGGCACTACACTAAGTCCCTGGATGGACCGAGTGAAATGAAACTGGTCGCTGCAACTGAGGAGGAAACAGATGTTCAGAACCAAATCAAAGACAGGGCTTAAATGAAATGAGATTATGAACATGGTTTCCTCTTTCCACTCCTGAGCATGGTATCACTGAAATTAACTGTGGAAGGGGCAAAGATACTGTGTTATGAGTGAGCTATTATTTCAAAGGGAAAGGGGCGGGACAGGGAGACATGGATAGAGAAACCAATTAAAACTTCCAAAATGAAAAACAAAAAAAACAAACACATGGAAGTGAAGGCACTCCAAACTATATAGATACACTATACATTGCTAGAGTTATTGTTACAATAATACAGGCCGGTACCTACTGTACAGAGTTAAAACTATATGGCTTTAAAAAGCTCGTCTACAATTTGTCTGATTATTAAACAGAATCACTGCCCTGAACAGTAACTTTTTGCTCATTAATAACAGTTCCTGGGTCCACATATTTACATACAAAACAATAAAACTTAAATTTAAAAACAGTGAAAGAAAATATAATGTACAAGCTTGAATTTGGTGAGGAGCTTTTATTATTATTATTATTATTATTATTATTTACAAAAAGATATTCAGAGACCTGGATCTCACTTGTATAAAAGAGTTCTGTGATCCCGCCATAATCCTTGAGAAAGAAAAATCATGCACCTCAGCCCTCACACACACATACACACAATAAAATAAGAGAAAAGCATTTGACTTTTCTCTCTTCTTCTCTTACCCCATTTGTGGGGGGAAAGTGTTTCCTAAAACAAGCACAGATTTTTATGGACTCTAGCAAGTATACCAAGTCCAGAGTAGTGTCTGTGTCCAAATGTTTGGCTGGGCAGTTTGGTCTGAAAGTAGGTCCATTCCTGTGTCACAGACCTGCCGTCCAGCTTCTTTATAAATCTTTTCTGAAAATGGTCTATCAAAGCCATTCCCTTTAGGAATTATGCTGCCAAATACTTTGATTCAGACTTCTTTCAAATCTTAATTTGCTCTCGGAAGCTCATTATGCAAAGTAAAATTCAATTTGATTTGGTTTGACTGAGTGTGTTTCCTTTCTCACGAACTCTGATATAACCAGAGGTTTGAGAAACGCTTCTGTGGCTTAAGAGCTTAGCTAGACAGTGAGTGAAAACTAAGATGGCTCACCGTTGTCTTTCTGGGTACTGGTTCATGTCAGCAGGCAGTACGACTCTCTTGGAGAGTCACACACACTTTGTTAAGAAGCAGGACAGGGTGCCGGGACCTGCATGAGGGCTGCCAAGACACTCCACTTCCAAATCACCTGGAGGGCAAGACCCCTAACATGTCCTAAGGTGGCAACAAGGAGGGTGAAGGGAGGTTACACACAATCTGGGGCTCAGCTCTGCAGCCCTACAGTTATCAGCTAACCTTGGAAGGTGTATGGGGAATGAAGGAAGGTAGGCGGGAAAGGCGGCCATCACTCAAGTGATCTTTAAATGTAAAGTACAACTGATTGTGCCTTAAAGATTCATTAGGTCAAGTAATGGCCCATAAGCACCAAGGTGACTAAGGTTCATTTTAGAGTATATAAGGCCCGCATAGATGTCTACCTTAAACATATAAACCAAACTAGCTGTGAAAATCTATTTCCTCACTGCCAACATAATCCTTCAATTCTCCTTGCTTTCCAAGGAATATTGCTTTTTCTTCAAAAACAGAGACTGATTCTTACACTGTTCACTGATTATACAAAGAAAAACAGAAACAAAAATTCTTAACTGGGTTTGGGGGGAAACATTCTTCTCATGCTTCAACCAGTCAATTTTGATAGTGGACAAAAACAAAAAAACAAACAAACAAACAAAAAAAACCCCCAAAACAAAAAGCAGTATTGAATCTATGTATATAACATATATACACACATTTATATAATCAGCTTTCCTATAAAGTCAGCAGGTACAAGTGACTGTTTATATCATTTTGATGTGTAGTTTTTAATATTCCTACCATCTAAAATCATAATGGTCTATCTCACATGCATCAATAAATAAAATTTAAAAAGCATGAGGTTAAAAAGGCTGAAATTAAATACAGATTCTAGATTTGGATTTAAAATCAGAACTATATGCAGAATGTGGCACTTTCTGCAAGCTCATTTTGCAATTAAAAAATATGAAAAATAAACCAGTAGACTGTTATAGTTCACATTATTTAACTATGATGTCCTCTCAAGTGTATCTTTCCAAGGGAAGCAACTTTAGAAAAAATCTGGACAAATGCATCCACAGTGGTGAGACCTGCCCCTGGCCTGTCCCCTTCCTCCAGGTTCGTCAGCTTTTGACCTCTGCAGTCAGAGGGGCCAGCTCAGCACCCTTTTTAGTCTCCTCCTAGGTCACTAGATTAAAACTGTACTAAGATTTATAGAGAACCTTTGGTCAGGCAAACAAAGATCCACACACAGAGCACACATGCTCCTCCTTTGACAGCTGCCTACGTAAGTTTCTTCACCACTAGCACTGATTAAGAGCAAAATAAAACCTTAACAAATCAATTAAGAATTTTCCCCTTATAGATTCAAACTTTATTGACCTCCCGGGTTACAAATGACACACATTTCCTTTTTTGTCTGCCACACCTGCCATCAACATGCCAAAGGCATGTCTTCAAGTACCCGAGGATATGGATTAATTTTACAAGTGACATTTAAGTCCCCATTGAGTTACACCTGCTAAGCTCCCAACCAATTTCAAGCTGTGCACTATACCCAAGTCTTACACTTGACTTTAAAAGAAAACAAAGTTCAAAAAAACTTCCGCATAGAACAAAGTTTTCTTCTTTTGTGGAAGGGGCATGAGGCAGGAGTCCTGTTTTTAAAGTATACAACAGCAGACTTTTGATAAAAAAAAAGATTGTCGTGGGAGAGAGACTGTGTTCTAGTGCTCCGCTTTCCCCTCCCCACGACCCCTCCCAACCCCTGGGTCTCGCTCAAAGTGAGAATACAATGAAATTGGTTTGTATTTATAGATATTTTACAAGGTTAAATAAGAACAACAATAATAATAAAAAAAACTGAACACTAAAATGAACAGGTTTTTTTTCTCTTTTTAATTTTCTTTCCAAATGTGACCAGTGTTGCTGAGTGACACTCAAGTAACTGGTGGTTTTTCCTGTGCAGCTGGCTGCTCGGGACTGTTCAGGTGGAGTTGGAAGCTGATGCGGAAGCGGCGTTATTGGTCTGTCCACGGTCTCCAGCATTAGCATCTGCAAATCAAAAGCCCCAAGAGAGAGCATGAACAATGCTGTAACACCCCAGAGAGAAAACAACGTGGCCTCAACTGCAGGCTGAGAGCTATATCTGGAACGTTGTTTTGAATATGGCCAATACTATGAAATGTGAATTTCTTTCTGCTTAGAGTTAAGTATGTGCCTTGGCCAGGTCTTGGTACAGAGAAGATGGTATCTCTGAGTAAGTTACAGACTCAGGGAGCCAGAGACCATTTCTCTCAAAGCTCTTGCCACAGCTGGGATTAGCAGAGCATGAATACTCACTTGGAGTCTAGCTCATTTGAAAATAAATGAACAGTGTACAGCTGCGAAAACTTGCTAAAAATTCTGAACGGTGTTACAATATGCCATCTGCTTAAATGGGTGAATGAGTGGAGGCAATGAAAGTAATATGGGTCAGTGGTGATGGGAGAAGCACCAAGCATAAATCAAACTCAGCTGCTTGCTTTCTAGGTACAGTCCCTCTTCATTATTCATACAGATAGAAGACACAACCAGCAAAAAAGAAATTTCAGCCATTGTAGTACCAATTCCCTTATTCAATTCAATAAAGCATCTTATAGTCAAATGTCTTAGCACTTGAGCTTACTTTGCCTAATCCTTTAAAAATACACATAACTTTACAACTAACTTGAACCCCTGCCCCCCCCCACACACACTTTTTAAGGTCCATTATTATTTCACAGCCTCCATTAACATTTAAACAGACATTTAACTGTGTCCAGACTGGCTCTCCATCTCAGGTAGGCAAGATACTACTGTTTCAGTGGCTTGTCAAGTTGCATCCCTGTCATCACACACGTGACTGGGAATATACTGCTAGGCAAATTTTCTCTCAAAAACTTCACACTAAGCTCTGAGCAAGAAGGGAGGTGGCTTGACTGAGATGGGCAACTTCCAAGAGCCATTGCCCTAGAAGTCCACCGCCCTTGGCTATCAAGGCTAGGGACACCAAAAAAGAAACACAGAAGTTTTGTCTCTCTCTCGAGACTGTAACTCTCCTGTATCCTATGTTGAGTAGAGTAAATGTTATGGTTGAACGCAACATTTGGTCCTTGGATCTTTCTACTTTGAATTTTTTAATTGAGCAAGAAACAAAAGACCCCAAGGATACACAGCAACTGTAGCTTAAAGAACTCTTAAGGATAGCTATTAGCTATCATTTTGATAGCCACTCTTTAAAAACTATATTTCCTTCCTAAATTCCCGATTGTTCCTCAAAACAATCTACCCTTATATACATTTAACTCAGCCTTTGGGGAAAAAATGTTTATATCTCTTAATAAGAATGGTTGTGTTTAATTCATTTTATTTCCTTCAAAACATCTATAGCACTATTTTCATGAAAATAAGCACAGACATTATGACATCAGGATCCACGCGTTAGTTTCATATTGCCCATGGCATGGCATCATGTTAACTTATCTGCATGGCACATGGACAGGTGGCAAGAGAGGGTATATGATATATAGCATATAACCTACTCTCCAAAGGCAGGTAAACAGCCTTTCCCAATAATCAGTCAGTAATTGTACTAATACTTCATTCATAACTCTTGGTTTTTCTTGGATATGCCCTACTTAGCAGGAGTTTTATTGTCAATGATCAATCAAATTCTGTGCATCAATAACCTAACATCAATTCCTATCCAGGCCACAGGTTCCTATAAGGCTTTCTCAGGAAAAATGTTCACTTTCATAATTTAGGCACAGGCTACATTAAAAACAACACTCCTGAGAAAGCCTGGAAGGCACAGAGATATTTCAGAATTATAATGCTCCTCACAAACCTATGCTTATTGCAGCATTTCTCATGTTTTGGATGACACTCAGAACCTGCATGATTATCATCAAACAGCACTTATCTCTCATTTTCAACACGTGAAGATGACAGGTAAAACTGTCACATTCTGGTCTTCCTCAGGACTTAGGAGATCAGCACACATACCAGCAGTGTTAGCAGCTCTGGCCATAGCAGCCATTAGCTATTGGCCAACATTCACCAAGGCTCCTCTACATTGCCAGCCAGCCCATTACATTAATTTACTCTTTGGCAATATCTTCTTTAGCTACTAATCTGCTATTGTCCTTTCAGCGGCTATTACCTATGAGTTTATGACATTCCCCAAACTAGTCTTCCCTTCCTTGGATAAATTCAAAGGCTGCTTGTATTATCATAATAAAAAGCATAAGCCTTTTAAGTGGGCATATAACCAGACACAAAATCACGTTCTAAATAATAAAATTTTAAAAACATTCATATTCCTCAGGTTTGTAATTTAATGATCTCTTATTTTTCTTTGAATTATTTCCAAATCACTTGATGAGTAAACTTTTAACAGCTAATTATTTTGATTACACTTTTCCTTGATATCACAGGATAATATAAAGTCACAGCACTGGACTCATTCATCAAAAACAAAGAAACAAAAACCCTATGCCCAGTGCAATGAACTCTACTTAAAATCAAATTATACATGTCTTTCCTGAGAAAGGAGAGTTCTCTGCTTTTCAGAGGGAGACAACGCACAGGGAGGAGAAAATCAAAACAAACGTGAATCTCCATAAACTCAATAGTAGCTCCAACAGACTGCCTGGTTTACTAAATGAGCAAAACTATGTTTTTAAAGTTCTTCTTGGTACATGCTTATTTTGATCTCACTGTCAAGTCTGTACATTTATTTTACAGTTGAATCTGAATTAATATGGACCCTCTATAATAAAAATGTTCATTAATTTAAAATTCTGATAAACTGTCACTAGGACTTAGATGTTTACTGCAATTTCTGTAACTTTTCTTCTCAAGCATTTAAAACAGTAACTTTTTTTTGACATTCTTTTTTTAAATATTCTTTTCTGTTATGGTTTATCCGACAGGATATTGAATACACTTCCTTGTGCTATATAGTAGGACCTTGTTGTTTATCCACTCTATATATAATAGTTTGCATCTGCTAATCCCAAACTCCCAGTCCATCCCCCCCAACACCCCTCCCTGTTGGTAACCACAAGTCTGTTCTCCATGTCTAAAGAGTAACTCTTTAAAAGCAGCAAAGCTCATTTTGCTTCTCCTTCATTCCCTTCCCTTTACATATGTACTGGTAAAAGTGATGCAACCTGGCATTATGATTTAAACTAAGATCTTTTGATTATAAAGGACCCAACTATGAAGAGTCAAAGATTGACTATATAGTCTCTTGTTTTCAGTCTTGAGATGCTCTTCTGAAGTTCACACCTCTCTACCCTCAATTTCCCCATCTGTAAAATGGTGATAATACCACCCATCTATGTAATATGGCCTAAGAAGTGCTTAGTAATTGTCCAATAAATGGAAAGGTAAAAGAGACATCTAGAAATACACAGATGTATAGTTTAGTGTGACTGCAATAACCGCCATCACCACCACAGTAAGTATCAGTGGTAGCAGTTGTTGACATCTGGGTGCTTACCAATGTGCTAGACATTATACTAAGTATGTTGCAAGCATGTCATTTAGCCTACAAAGCAAGAAACAGGTACAGTTATTGCACCCATTTTGCAAATGGGAAAAAATGGATGCACAAAGAGATGAGATAATGTGTCCAAGGTCACAGAGCTAACAAGTGGAGAGCTGAGCACAGAGGGAACAGAGGAAGAATATGATTACCTTTATGCCTGTAGGAGACAAGCAGAAAAGATTTCCTAGCAAAAGGAGAAGAGAGGACTTTCATTCAGACCTAACCCCTACATAACCCAATGTGATTTCCAGAAGCCTACTTCTATTAACTAAAGAGTTACTACATTAAAACAGGTGAATTTATAATATGAAGAATTAAGAGGATGGCTATTTTATTATCTAATTTTCAAACAGTCTGTATGGGGTATACAGAGATATAAGTGTTTTGGAAACAACTATAGAGCTGATATTTCACTGACTTCCAACATTCCTAGAAACCAATGCTCATTACCACCCTTCTGATACTGCTGCACAATAAACCAACCAACCAACAAACCAAACGAAGGATGGACTTGAGGGAGAAAGGAGAGAATAATCAGTTTTGGGGAAGGAAGGTATAAGACCATTCTTTTACATTGTGGTAGTCACCCTCGAAGATGACTTCAATGAGTCATGCACCTCTTGATGTCCACGCCCTCATGCAGTCCCCTCCCCCAGTAAATAGGGCTGACCTGTGTAACCAACAGGATATTGCAGAAATAATGGTGTGTGACTTACAAAGTTAGGACATAAAAGACACTGCGGCTTCCACCTTCTCCTCCTTGGATTCCTTGGCCTAGGGGAAGCCAGCTGCCACAATGTGAGACACTCAAGTAGCACTACGGAGAGGTCCACATGGTGAGGGACTGGGCCTTTTGCATACAGCCAGCACAGATTCACTAACCACACGAATGAGCCACCCTAGAAGTAGAGCTTCCAGCCCCAGGCAACCAGCCTTCAGATGTTTGAAGCCCTGGCTGACATTTTGGCGACAACCTCATGAGAAATCCTGATCCAGAATTATAGTTAGGCTGCTTCTGAATTTCTGACCCATGAAAACTGTGTGAGATACTAAATGTTTATTCTTTTTTTTTTAATGTCTTCTTTCGTCTTTTATTCGCTTTTAAAATTTTATTTATTTATTTTTTTACTTCTGGCTGCTTTGGGTCTTCGTAGCTGCACGCGGGCTTTCTCTAGTTGTGGCGAGCGGGGGCTACTCTTTGTTGCGGTGCGCAGGCTTCTCATTGCAGTGGCTTCTCTTGTTGCGGAGCACGGGCTCTAGGCGCTCGGGCTTCAGTAGCTGTGGCTCGCGGGCTCTAGAGCACAGGCTCAGTAGTTGTGGCGCACGGGTTTAGTTGCTCCGCGGCGTGTGGGATCTTTCCGGCCCAGGACTTGAATCTGTGTCCCCTGCATTGGCAGGCGGATTCTTAACCACTGTGCCACCAGAGAAGCCCAGAATGTTTACTCTTAAGCTGTTAAATTTTGGGGTATCTTGATACACAGCAATAGATAACTAATGCATACATATAGATCAAATAACTTAAATGCCCGTTAGGGTTTGTGTTCACAAGCCCATGAACCAAGTCCCTCTGCAAAATTAGGTATGCCCCTAATAAACTCTACAAGCAAGAAAGATTGCATCAGATGTTCAATTGTTTTTTCCCTAATACTGAGAAGAGTCTATGGTTCTATGACTTTTGTACTGGATATGGCAAAGGGACCAATTTTACTCTGTGTGACTTCAGATGTAAAAATGACAAGTTGGGCAATCCCATAGTGAAACTAAGGGTGAAGCTCTAAGGTATTAGGTTCCCAACAGAGTCCACCAGGCTGCGATTTTTGTCCTAGAGTAAATTTTTATGTACAAAATTCCATATCTGATACATATATTTTTCAGGAAAGGATTCACAGTTTTATTCTCAGATTCTCAAAGATCTGTAAGAGTTGCTACATAATCCAGTCATGGATTTGATGGGCAGCTGTCTCAATTCCAAGGAAACTGCATCATCTAGTTGCTCAGATGGTAAACCAAAAGTTCTTACCTCGATTCTTCACTCCCCCACCCCCGCCAATGCATCAGCAAGTCCTGTCCATTCTCCCTCCAAATGTGTCTGATCAATGTGTAAATGGGGAGGGGAAGGAGAGTGAATGGAAGGTCCCACATTTACAAACTGTCACCAAAAGGTTTAAATAGAAAAGCAGAAAACAAGGGAACAGGTCAGGAGGAAAGGACAGAGAATAAACAAAGGAGCTGGGGTTCCTAAGGCTCTGCTCAGTATTCCAGAACTATGGGTCTATAAAAGTTAAAACCTTCTAATTGATACAAGTGTTCATCGTCTGGCTCAACAGCAATAATGGAAATGTTTTATCTGCATTCTCTAATAGGATGACTGCTAGCTACATATGGTTATTTAAATTTAATTGAAATTAAATAAAAATAAAAATGTAGTTCCTTATTTACCCTAAACATGTTTTCAGATTCTCAAAAGCTATAAAATCATTATTGGCATATTAGTAGAAGAGCGTATTTCAGATATATCAAATTCTTTTTGTGCTTTACATGTACTTTACAAGTATACTTGGGAACTTTAAGTATACTTTTATTTCCTTATTTCCTTTATTATGCTCTCCCAAGCCTATATTATGTATTTCTATTCGCCAGCTATCCTGTTTTTATAACAAGTTAGAAATGTCTCATGACAGGTCAACTCTAAAAGATAAAGTTTTGGAGGCCTGGGCCACGTTGTTTGTACTGTGTAGCTAACTCAGGATGCTGCTATTCAAGCTGTTCCAAGTGGAAATGCCTCTACTATAAAACTATGTCTCAGACATTCATGTTATTAACTGACACATGAACAAACAACACATGAACCATTACTCACAGAGAATTAAAGGTATACCCCAAAGTTATATTTAAACCGAAATCATAATCCACGCTAATGAAATCAAAGTAGTATCAGTATTAAGGAAAAGGATTCAATTTTCACTTTTCTCTTTATACTGTCTACTATGATTTTGACACTTTTGTGTGTGTCATAATGAGGGAGAGGGAGGGGAAACACTCCTCAGCAAAGCATCATCACCTCTCATGTCATATTATTCCAAGGAAAAGGTGTGGCACAAGACTCCATGGTGGCTTCAGTTATTTAAAAAATAGAACTGAAATTCAGGTGCTAGTGAGCCAATCATTCCAGCAGCAAACCTGGAGGGCTGTTTATACTTGATCTGCCAGCAGTAGAGGTCTTAGCTGCTGTGAGTTCAGGGGCAGAGCACATTTTAATTAAGAGGCTTGGTTGTTCAGGGTAAAAAAACTGAAGGCCACGGGGACACAGGATATATTTTCATCTTTTAAGTTAAAAGACTTAGTTTAGGAATAAAGAATAAGAAAAGGCATATGAATATAAACAGGTAACTTCAGGTAAGGAACTGAGGAACACCTGAAGAATACCCGAAGAATGTCTTATAGGACACTCACCAACTTAATCAAGAAGGTTTTATTACATTACTTTTGGAGGAAGGAGGAAAAACCCAGGTAAAATTTTTGACTTAATAGGAAAGAACATGTTTTACATAAAAAGAAGCAATTTCCTAGAAGTGATACTTAGCCCTGCTCTGCTGAAAATAATGACAAAGATGGTTTGACTTTAGGTACCTATATGCAAACTCACTAAGTGAACTTGAAATTCTAACAGAGGGTAGATATAGTCTCATTGGTGTCAGTGAATTTGTCAAACTGGCACATATGGATGGAAGCCTGTATTTCAAATACAGAGCCAATAGGAGGAAATGGGTATAGCACTGTACCTACACCCACCTTTTTCATCTACTAAGTTGGTAATGCATAAAAATACACGTGTGCACATGCACTCTGCACCTCCCCCACCCCACTCTGGGCTGGCTAGTGTTGAAGTAACAGAAATGAAAAAATATGTGCATTACCAATGTAGACTGGGACAAACTTTCTGGAAGGCAATTTGACAATATGTATTAAAAACTTAAAGCTTCCTTATATCTTTTGACTCAGGAATTCTTCTAAAAACTGGGACATAACCCAAATGTCCAAGAATAAGGAATTAGTTAAAGAAATTATGGTACAGGCTTAGAATACTGGTTGAATACTAAAGTCATGTACTCCCCTTCCCCCCAAATAGCATAAGCCCATTAAAAAAAAGGGACAGAGTTATCTCTGTCCACTGATAAATAGACTAAAATATATTAAATAGTGTTACCTTTGATTTTCTTTGGAAGTGAGAATATGGAGAGTCTTATTTTCTAAAATAATGATATATTGTATTTTTAATAGAGAAAAATCCTTGGGTTTTTTTTAAAAAGTTATATATTTTTATGAAATTCCACATATATTTAGGTTAAGACAAAGAGAAAATAGACAGGAAAGAGTTCGGAAGATGAACACCTGAGGGCAACACTGTGGGTTCTGCAGCTAGACAGGGTATGGGTGCTGCTTTCCCAGAGCACACTATACAAGTGCCACAGTGGCAAAGAGTAATCATACTTGGGGGGGAGGCGGGGGATGAAGGGATGGTAACCATCATTTTAGGAAAGTATTTGATACACTGACTTAATTTAACATTTTATTTTTCAAAATCAGTGGAAACAAATAATGGGAGAAATTATTCTGGGTTTAATTCTGCCCAGCTAGAAAAAATTGTCTGGTGATGTAGAAGGTGACAGGGTGACAGAAATTCTGAGGTAAAAATAACTGTAATAGTAAGAAAAAGGGATCACTAGCCCTGGCTAAACTGAAACATGACTTTAGCAAAATGCATTTCAAAAAGTTCAGGGAACAAATAGATATGATTTTGTGGTTACAGTCTTCAAAAGGGGTTAATAACTGACAATAAATAGAAAATTATGAAAATCAAAATTCTGACCAACCAAACAATTGCACATACTCTCAATGCAAAGTAAAAGGAGAAGAACCAAAGAAACCAACTAAAAGGGTTTTCTTTGATTGGCTCATAATTTAAAAAGTAGGGCACACATCCCAGGAAGAACAGAAAATAAAAATGTGCACTTGTCAGAACAGGCCAGCTTTGGTTTAAATGAGGTAACAGCAAAGGGTTTCAAAGCAAGATCAAGAAACTTTAAGCCCCCTGACCAGGTAAAAAGACAGAGAAGACAGACCTTGTCCAACTCTTATCATGATTCCCTTTTCTGTTAGAAGGGTTTTCAACCTGGAAAGGATATAACAAAAATCCTAATAAACAAAATGCAGCCCAAGGAAGGTGAGGGAAATCTACACATTTTAAATGTCTTTAAACCCAGAATCTATAGTCCAACAAACACATTCTAAAATGGATTACAGAAATTCAGTTTACAAATATTTAAGCACTAGAAATTTCCCTAAGTCTTAAAAAAAAAAAAGATTTCATTTCCATCTTTGACAGAGTTTCTTTTTTGATGGAAAAAATCTGAAAGTTTTCTTAACAACAGCAAAGCATTTTACTTAGTTTTCATAACATTATTATATAAATGAGTATTGTAAGGTTGGTCTGTAGTTAAGAGACCAGTTATTCAGAGACCATCAGAAGAATAATCCCTAGTAAGCGCTGCATAGTCCCATTTAACTTATTTTATCAGTAACTTTGGTAAAGGCAAACAAAACAAAACAAAACAAAAAACTAGTAAGACTCTGCCTTGTCCTGTTTAATATATTCTATTAGTTGCTTGGATAGAGGCAAAAAACTGATGTGTTTATGAAATGTGCAGATGACAAATAATTGTATAGAAAACCTAACATCCTGATACTTTAGAACATATTCAGGATTAGGATTTAAAATCCTCATTAGTATGGAGGGGATGCTAGCCATCATTAAAATTTAAAGGACTTTTGCGTGTAAGAATTGGGTTGGTTTTCTATAATCCCAGCGTAGGATCACTGAATGAAAGAGGTATAGGGGGACAAACTTCTAACAAAGTTGATACAAAGATGGAATGTGTTACTGAATATTCCAGTTACTGAATATACACAAGCATGAGACACTAGTTCTCAGTAGATAATAAGGAAGGTGAAATGAAATCAGTGGTTTTCAAATTTGTTTTAATAGCAGAACCATTGCACTGGAAGAAACCTTACCCAGAAGACTAATATACAAAGCAGAGAGAAAACTGCTCTAGCTGAAATTCCCAACCACATCTCACACTTAACTCAGGTGGCACTGGATCAGATTATCTCTAAAGTGGTTCATATTTGATTAGCAAAACTATAATTCCTCAAGATCTATTACTCTAGATGGTCCAGATGAATGGTCTCCCAAATGGAATAACTGGGAGGATCTGCTGGGGGTGTGGAGAAAAATCAGGTATAAATATCAAAATAATAAATTATACTTTATGGACTGAGAGTGGTATGTATACTTTTCAGGAGTTTCTTGTGTCAATCAGAGCCACAGTCAGATATAATGCCCCCAGGCACTGAGGTATTCTAAAAACAATTTAAAAGAATGAAAGTTTTTGAGGGAAAAAAAACCCCCACCACTAACAACATCCATACCCACTAATTTAACACAACTGTTTTAATTTCTGAATATTTGTATCTAGTTCATATCCACATGCAAATACACATTTTGGCACAGTTACCAACATGGCACATAAGATTTTAAAGTTTTCACCACATAAATTAAGATGAATATTTCCACAAATGTAAGTTTCATAATAATTGTCTTTCATGGTTACATACAAATGGAGATTTCATAATGTACTGAAACATTTTCCTACTGTTGACCATTCAGATCATATTGGTTTTTTGTTATTGTATAATTATTCCTATTCATATCTCTGTACATGGTAGCTTTTTTTCTTCTATTAGATGTAACCTGAAGTTAAGATCCCTAAAGTGGGATTAGTGAATAAAAAAGTATGAACTCTGCTGTGATAGCTCTTGTACATGGTAATGCTTTCCAACGGGTCTTTATCCATTCATCTGCAGTCACTACTGGAACCTTGAATACAACACATGGAAAAAGTAGTTGAAACATCTGCAAACAGTTTCCTCAGTATTAATGTCATTAAACTGACGGAAGCTATCTTTACTATTTTCAAGAAAGGTGAGAAAAATAGCTATTACTGTGATATTCTATTGTACTGATCAAGGTTCTTTTGGAGAGGCTAAAGAATAACATATATTCCCAGAGTAATCTCACCTTTAGGCCATGGAATAATAACCTTTAGGCCACAATCTGGATAAGAAAAGGTTTACTTTCTTTGCTTTTCCACAAGTAGCAATATAGAGACTAAATTGAGATTTCTGCCTACAATGTATTTAAAATGTAATAAGACCTAACATCTGAATACCATTTAATAACTTTGGCTACCAAAAGAAATTGACTAAAATCTAAAGCTTATTTCATGATAATATAGTCAGTATGATCACAGTTGATGGCATCTTCATCATTCTACTTTGTTCCTCTTCTGCTTTTATCCTACCTACTTTAGGATTTAGCTTTGCTCCCAGATCAACATAAATGTCACAGAACTCCATTCTTATTTAAGCCAGCTATAAACAACATAAAAGCTTCTGAGGCAGTCATCCAGGAGCCTCTGTATTCTGATGATCTTGCTCAAGATACAAACATGTTTGACAGATGCTGAACTTCAGGGGTGTGGAGCATCAGCAGAAATGGTATTTTAACAGATCAGAAGATAATTTCAGGGCTATGCTTCTCTTCCGAAGTTGTATCTTAGTTATCTAAATCCAATGTTAGATGACTAGGAGGCACATTCTCAGGCTAGTCAAAGTAGATATTCTGCTTCTTGTTGATATGGTTTTGTCCTAAACTAAAAGTGGCTCTATTTTCATGTATATTCTCCATTAAACTGACTTAAACTAAGTAAGCCAATTGTTTAGTTAGAGGTACATATTGCAATTAATTCACCCAAAGACATATTGGGTTCTATTATTGTGGTGCTGCACCTAGGGTGGGTGATTAGAAATTCTAATTTTGATAATTTTAAATTAGAAAAATTTCCAGGTTCACATCTTCAAGGTCTGAGGCTTTGTAGCTTAACAGTTTACTTCTTCATACCTTGGAGCAGACCTGGAAATGCTTTGTGAGGAAAGTTTCAGCCACGTCAGCAGGCATTCATTCCCTCACTGCTTGGGTGGAGAGATGGGGTGTCTATTTATTCAGGTGAGGAGAGTCACAGGTTCTTTCATAAGAATGTTCCTTTTTCATAAGAGGATGGATGTCAACCTGCCTTTCACACGGCTGGTTTTTAACATTTCTGGATCTGTCCTTACTTGGCAATAACAATAATAAAAATAGTGTAGCAGTTTCCTTTCACTGAAGGTCTACCATGTGACCAGGCAAAGTGTTAAGCACTTTGTACATTTTATATCTTACTTCTCACAACTATATGTAGTGGGTATTTACTATTCCTGTTTTATGGATAAAGAAACTGAAGCTAAGAGAGACAACAAACAGCATGTATATTTTAAGGTGTTACTAAAGAATATAACTTATACTACCAAATTCTTATTTAAAATATGTGTACATGCACATACATATATATTTACATAAATACAGGCGGCCATTAAGGTCATACAGTCAATCCCTTCATCTAGATGAGCATTTCCTGAGGTATGTTTGGTGACATTTACTTTGGCTCTCATAACTTTGGCCCCAAAGAAAACAGTTTTCCTTTAAATACACTGTGGTGGTATGCCTTTGGCTTACACTGAAGGGCACTTAAAAAAGTATCCAAATGGAACTCACCATTACATTTATTGTTGAAACTTTATTGTTGAGAATTTCATTTACTCTTATCTCTTACAGTACCAAATCTGCGGCCCTAAAGGAGAAATACTCCTCAAACAGCAGAGTCAGAAACACTTTGCTTCTCCTAAGCCACCAGTGTGCTTCTAATCTAATGAAAAATGGAAATTTTTAACATATCATTTCTTTATTTACTTTAGCCACTAGGAGGCTCAGAGAAATATGTGAAATCCTTTCTGGTAACTATTAAGATACTCAAGGCATACATTCCTTTAATTTTAGCTCTGCCTTTAGCCTACTATTCCTCTATTAAGTTCCTCATACCCTGATCTATTTCAACTTTAAAGTAAATTCTCAGGATCAAAGTCCAATGTCAGTTTCCATATTTATGTTGAAATTCGATTTCAACAGCTATAAAAATGTATATACCACAATAAAATATTTTTTGAGGACTGCTGTAACCTGTATCAAAGCAACATCAAAATCAGGTTATACGGGGCTTCCCTGGTGGCGCAGTGGTTGCGCGTCCGCCTGCCGATGCAGGGGAACCGGGTTCGCGCCCCGCTCTGGGAGGATCCCACATGCCGCGGAGCGGCTGGGCCCGTGAGCCATGGCCGCTGAGCCTGCGCGTCCGGAGCCTGTGCTCCGCAACGGGAGAGGGCACGACAGGGGGAGGCCCGCATACCACACACACACAAAAAAAAAAAAAAAAAAAAAAAATCAGGTTATATACTAGGATCCTACCAGGCAGACAATTTGCCCAAAACCTTAGCTGAAATGATTAACTAGTTTAGTATTTCACATTAAGAAAATCATTTAAAATTACCCAAAACTTACCAATCATAATTCTCATTGCTATTCACAGTCTAAAACAATTCCTAGAAACTAGATCAACAAGTAAATGTACTAGTTTGGGGTTAGGGCCTATTTAATGTTTTGAACAATCTGTGCAATCTAACCTTGGCCAGTGAATTATTAAGTTTATTAATAGCTCATCTAAGCAATTCTGTCTTCCTTCTAAATAGAGGTCATAGTTAAAAACAAAACCAAAAACAACCTCTATATTTTTACACTTAAAAAATTCAAAGCACATTTCAGTACATAATTGATTTGTACCATATTAGTCTAAGAGAGCACTGCCACTCATTTTATAGATTGAGAAAACTAATAAGACATTACTAAAACTAATAAAGTTCAAATGACTTTCTCAAGGTTAACAGGTGCTGAAACTAGAACTAGAAGAGACCTTTCTTTCCAAACTTTTTCTGGAATGAAGACAGGCCACAGATTAGAATGAAATGTTTTAAATCCTTATTAGCAACATTCTAAAAGAGTAAGATTGGACAGGAACAAACAACTCTGTGTCAGACAACATGAGAGAGATTTTGACCTCACTGTTGAATGCTAAGAACTAGTAATGCAAGATTTTATCTCTTGGAGCATAAACGCCCTTGGGCAAAAATGGGTCTGATCCAACTCAATTCAATGAAACAGATGATTAAATAAAAATGGAGTTAGCTCCTGACATCTGCTTTTTTGGTGGTGGTGGTGGTAGTGGGGTGTTGAGGGGAAGACACCAAATTCTTTGTGAGCCCAACTGTGCTACCTATTTTTAACTTCATTTTAGCTGTCCTTAGGAGGACCTTCAATTCACTCAAGGGTTGGGTATTTTCAGAGTATCTGTAATGACAGTAATTCTCACTAAATCAGGTCCCAACATTAGCTAGCTATGGGACCAGCAGTGTATCTGAGCTCTAAGCTGGGAGACTGTGTGGGCATTCTTTTCTTTTTGGATAGACAAGATTTAGTCATATTCTGATCTAAGTCTTAGCTAAATGTACTGGCATTGCAGTTTTAGCCCTTTCAAATGATTAAATTACACCAATCGATATTCATACTTCTTGAAAATTTGCCTCTCTAGTATATTAATATAATTTACATTCAGGGTGATGGAATTGAAGTGAATTATCTTCAATAATATTACATTTGTAGACTGCTTTCTGCTATAAGCATCTCACTTGACATATTAATCAAGAAACTATACAGAAAGCATGACTTTTAAAATAACAATTATGGTGACATCACTTAACATTATAATAAGATATTTATACCTCATATAAAAAGTACTTATGGGGTCCTTTTGTGCTTTATGGAAATTAAAGCAACATTTTATTCACATTTAATCATTTGGCTATGCTACGTTTCTGATACTTGGAAGGCACTAAATGTTCACATTCATTAAATGAGATAAAATGAAGACAAAAACAAAATACATTTTTATAGAAGAGGCTTATGTGTTCTCACCTGAGGCTGCTGTGGTATTTGAAGGGGTTGAAGCAGCTGCTTGAATCCGAGCATGAGGAGGAATAAGGATGGTAGCTAGAGGTGGATTACTTGACAGTTCTAGAGAAAAGGTAAGACACATGTGTTAGAATCCACTCTTAAATTTTATGTGAAACTATTTTATTGGTAACACTAACAGAAGATACAGCATTAAAACATTGGTTTAACAGAAAAAAAAGACATGATAAACCTACATCTGAAACTAAATCATGAGCTAGTAATTAACATATAGAGAAAGTCCACAGAAATGGTGTAATACATAACAAAGATACTATCTGCTAAAATTAGGGTATCTCTGAGAACTAAAGATAGGCTGGGGAAAGGTACTGGTCAAAAGTTTGAGGGTAAGCATATTAATAAGATATATTTCCATCTTTAATTAACTTAAATATACTAGGTTTTCCCTTGGTACTCTGACAGTATTTGACTGCAGGGATTGAGGGTGACAGTGTCACAGAAAAGAGAATATAATTGCAGTTTGTACTTCGGCATGCACAGACCAAGTTACTCGATGGCAGGTAAGATTTATCCAAACAGTAGTGGAAACGGGATTTAAGGAACATCTGTTTAAATTCTCACTGCTTTTATTAAAAATGTCTTTACTGAATTCTACTTTGCTTTTTAACTTAGTAAGATTATTACTTTTTAAAAGTTTGAAATAGGCTTTTATCTGCACGTGGAAAGTTTCTCTCTGTCAACTGTATACAAACTGGCTTTCTTTAAAGAATTAAGTTGTGTATATGAATCTTGAGAAAAAGATGATATTGGACTTAATAATGTAAACAACTACCGAGACATGGTGGTGAGCTTGTACATAAAAGTATCTGGTGTTAACTTCCGATAATATGACTTCTTCTAGTCTGCCTGGGATAACCCTGGTTTATTCTTGTAGTTCCGGCATTTAACTAGTGAGTGCTTATTTCCACTCTAATAAGTGTCGCTATTAATAATTCTTACTCCAATAATTTGAAAGAATAATTATACGACCATACTAGCTAAAGGAAGATGTTATCCTCTGAGCTACAAGCAATTCACAGTTATGGCACGGACTAAAAAAAGTTAGGAAATAGTATTTTCTTTAAAGTAAAATTCACATAATATGAAATTAATCATTTTAAAGTGTATAATTCGTGGAATTTAGTACATTCACAATGTTGTACAACCATCACCTCTACCTAGTTTCAAAATATTTTCATCACCCCAGAGGGAAACCTTTAAGCAACTACTCGCCATTTATCCCTCCCGCCAGCCCCTGGTAAGGGAAATATCGTTTTAACACAGTACTTTACAAAGCCCCTGGCAATACTGATTTATTCAACTTGGTGCCTTAGTAGCTAAATTTTGTACTAAATCAGATACTAAATGATAACCAGATTCTGGTAAAAAGAAGCAACATGCTGATGTCAAGATATATGAAAAATGAATGGGAGGAAAAGCTCAAAACTGAGAGAAGACTATTCATTATCTTTTCCCCTTAAATGAGAAGACTTATTAGGTCAGCTCATCAAATAATAACCTTCCCTGAGTTGGAAAATCACTGCCCTAATGATCAGGTTTGAAGAGATGCTGTTTTCTCATAATCAGCTTTAGTAGCTGTTTCAGTTCTCACTGAGGTACAGAAAGAGCCAATGTAGTTTTACTTCAAATCAGTCCAATTTTAATGCACAACCTTACACCTAGGAAAACAAGAGAATCACTGATAATTGCCAAGGCTGATGACTTTATGGTTCTAAGAATAAAAATTAATGTAAGATGTGGTAGTTACTACTCTTCAGTAATCCAAAAGAAAGTCAGACTTACCATCCCAATTAAGATTAAAATCTCCTAAAATAGAAAAGCTTCTTTAAAATCCACCCATCCATCTACCCACCCACACCCTCATCCAACTAACAATACTGAGCATGAAAGACTGTGTTAGGTCCCAGGATAGACAGATAAAAAGGTAGTTGTCTTTGTTCAACAGAAATAGAAAATGGAAGGACAATTACACAAATAAGCTGGCAAGAAAGGCATTCATTCGATTCAAGACTGGGACACTTTTAAATTAAAAGATCTCTATGACCATGAGCCCAACATCTAAAAGAAAATCCAAAAAAGGAAAAGATGACCAAAGATTTTAATATAAGACATTTTGACAGAGCTACAATTGAGATAATCTTTAAAATAAACTGAGTATCAGTGGTCTGTGGTCACATGGTGTCCATTTTCTCCCATTCACTCAATCTCTTTTACCAGATCACCTATCCTTGTGTATCTGCATGTCCAATTGAGGGCCATGGTGGTTTTGCGTCTTATTCTGGTTAAGGTGTATGTATGCGCGTGCGCGCGCGCACACACACACACACACACACACACACACACACACACACACACACACACACACACACACTTGCAGGGTTTGAGAAAAACAATCCTCTTTTTCCCTAGGTGGTAGAGGGGTAACTAATGAAAGTGTAAGATAGGGAACAGCAAAGAAAAGACGACGATAACCAAAAAAAAGGAAGCTATGGGATCCTGGAGGCTTTGCCACATCTAAAGACACAGGGGAGAGGTAAGTAAGGTTCATGAAACAACTTAAAAGACTAAGTTCTTAACCTAGAGTGAACAGTGGATAGCCTTTGGGGGCGGGGAGAACTTTTGTGAAATTTTTGAGTCACACATCCAAAAACTTAAGAAGTTCTAAACTGGACAGCCACATATAGCTCTACATCTCTCCAACTTCTATACACCATTGTCCTTTTCCTCTTCCGTAATTATATGTCTTCCTTCAGGTCCATTGCTTTCCATCCATTAGCTCTTCTCCACTTCAGAGAGCTTGCTAACTGCCATAGCTTTTGCTTGTGTGAATGAGGAAGCCGCCATGTATTACAGCACTGTTTTCTACACTACAAGTCTGTCCCTTTTGTGGGGAGAGACTATGGGCACTTCTGTGGGCTGTCACAAGTAGTCCAAAATGCTTGTAATTTTTTTTAAATTTTTGGATGCAACAATTACAACCTACTCCCAATCTCCCTGTCTATCCACGGCACTGAACAGTAAGGAAACAGAGGCAATGAGTATGGATACAAAATGCACTGAAAGAGGGCTTCCCTGGTGGTGCAGTGGTTGAGAGTCCGCCTGCCGATGCAGGGGACACGGGTTTGTGCCCTGGTCCGGGAAGATCCCACATGCCGCGGAGCGGCTAGGCCCGTGAGCCATGGCCGCTGAGCCTGCGCGTCTGGAGCCTGTGCTCCGCAACGGGAGAGGCCACAACAGTGAGAGGCCCGCGTACCGCAAAAAAAAAAAAAAAAAGCACTGAAAGAAAGCAAAAAAAAGGATGGCATTTTGGAGGACAGAAAGAGCAAAGCAATAGACATTTTTAGAATATGTATTCTTTTTTTCTTTAAATTTTATTGACTGATTGGCTGTGTTGGGTCTTCATTGCTGCAAGCAGGCTTTCTCTAGTTGCAGTGAGCGGGGAACTCTTTGTTGCAGTGTGTGGGCTTTTCATTGCAGTGGCTTCTCTTGTTGGCGGAGCACGGGCTCTAGGCACTTGGGCTTCAGTAGTTGTTGCATACGGGCCCTAGAGCGCTGGCTCAGTAGTTGTGGCACATGGGCTTGGCTGCTCCGCAGCATGTGGGATCTTCCTGCACCAGGGCTCGAACCCGTGTCCCCTGCATTGGCAGGTGGATTCTTAACCACTGTGCCACCAGGGAAGTCCCAGTATATGTATTCTTAAAGGCAGAGAATATGGAGTGTAGAAGAGATTGAAAATGAAAAGTTAATATTTATTCACTAAATATATGTGTGAGGCTTGAGGGCAGGGAGATTATTAAGGAAACAAGGAAGCCCATAATATAAAAGTGGGTCTAGCTATGGAAAAGAGGTGGGAAGAATAAGAGACCGCATTACTCCAGAGACATGGTTCAAACAAAATGGCAACAGGTTCCAGAATGTTTTAGAAAACTTCATGCATGACAAGGATTTCTTCAACCAATTGAAGATGCCATAAAACTAGTTAAAAAAAAACACATAGTAGTTTATGAGGAAACATTTTGAATGTTTTGATGGTTTATCAATCATTATGTGGTCCATCATCAAAATATAATGCACAATTCGAACAAAAGCAAAATGAATTTTAAAATAGCTATCAATAAGCCAACCAAGAGAGGTATCAACCAACCAAAAGGTTAACCAAACTCATTTAAATAAATTTTGCTGCACTGTTGACAGTAAAAACTATAGAAGAAAAATTCCCATGAAAGACCACTGTAAGTTAAGCCATCTTTTTAAATGTTAAAAACAAGAACAGAACCTAAATCTAGTTGTTTTGGAGAAACCCGAAGTTTCCCTTAAAGTTTCTCTTCTTCCAAATATAAGATTTCCAAATTTATTGATAAGAAAGGCGGGTTTTTGTTTTTTTTTAATTTGCGGGGGTGGGGGATAGGAGTAGGGGTGGGAAGAGGTATATATGTTTGTCCAAACTGTGTTGTGTGAAAGTTGAGGATAAGTTTGAGAATAGTAATCAATGTACAAACCAGAAGGAAGAAATGAACACTCTATTAACTAGACCTCTTACAGTGATAATAAAATATTAGTCATAAGGTAGAAGGAAATCTTCTTTCTTTGTTATCTTTGAAAGGGCTCAACATGCAGACCCCCAGAAAGGAGTCACTACAAGAGGCAAACTTTCTTTTTCTTCTGTAAGTAGTTTGAGGTTTTCATGTGTGTATCAGGTCTCTTAAGAATAAATGAAAATTGCCAGTGGTTGTCTATATAGTTAAAACTGCTATTTTTTTTCCTATTCACAGAAAATGACTTAACAATGGCATGGTACTTTTTTTTTTGAGGAGTAATTCAAATGTTAGGATGGTGAACCTTGATCTTACACACTGAATTCTAATGTTGCTTGTTTGGATATATTTTTTTTAGATGAACAAGTAACCCCATTACAACTGTTTCTCTCCTAACAATTTCAAAGTGCACAGGATATCTCTGACCAAGTTCCTAACGTTGACTACATACTCCATACTCATTCAGAAAGTAAACAAATACTAAATTAATCAGAAGATCAGACAAATAGAAAACAAATTACAAGGCTTGCTCCTGCTGCTTGGTAATATTAGCAATGTTTCATGCGCAGACTACATGATACCTGTAGAAACCCATGACTACTTTGCCTTGGAACTGCCCAAGAGGGAGCATCACAATTTATACTAGTCACCCAAAAAGGTGTGTACTACATTTATAGTAATGCATTGTGTACTACATAATGCATTTTGTGTACTACATTTATAGTAATGATACATTTACAAGTTATCTAGCAAAATGTTAGTATTTTTAAAGTCCTGGTGATTAAAAAGAATAAGCTTTAGTAACCTGAAAATCTTAGAACTCCATTCTTGATGAAATGCAGTAAGTGTAGCATTTATGTTGAATTCTGCAGGAACCAGTTTGTGGTGTTTTGTGTCCATTTATACCATGATTTTACGTATCTTACCCTTTCATGCTCTATGTTTTTAGCTTTATTTATCATTTTTTCTTTGTCTTTCTGGAGTCAACTCATTTTTACAATCAGAATTTTGGAGCTGTATGTGTCTTTGAATATTCTTTAATCCAACTACCTCATCTTTTTAAATTAGTAAACTCAGAGATAGTGTCTTGGCCAAGATCTGCACCTAGTTAGAGAGAGACTGGGAAGGAGACTTTAGGTCTGACTTACTCCATATGCAATACTGCATATCTTTATTGCCTTGGTTATACATCACATACCACCAGTATTCTGGTCTTCCTGGAAGTGTATCTGTCCAAACTACACACAGAACTTTAAGTCCAGACATTAGTTTTTCATTGTTTGTTCCTATAACATTCCACATTCTCTCCAGTAGTACAGTTGAGGCAACAGAGACACTCAAATCTCAGGGAAAGGGAAAATAATCCTCATAAATAATTGATAATTTAGATCCTAAAATTCTTAATACAGTCAACACTGTATGTCAGTAGTACTCTAGTTGCCTGAACTAAAACTAACCTGCCCCCTCTTACTGGCACTCATGAATTTCCTAAGCTCTCCCTTGCAGTGTATTTCTTTGGTTTAGCTTTCAATACCTAGAAAAGTACAGCTTAACTCGATATTTTACTCTTCTAAATTATTCATAAAATATTAAAGAATAATTCTGACACCAATTTCTTTGATAAGTATAAACAGCTCCATCTCTCATTTATTTACTAGAATAATCCTTTTATTTATACCCAAATTTCCTCAAGTCCATTTATCAAGATCTTTTATAGCCATTTTTCACCCAGAAAAACATAGTAGAAAAAGAGGGATAGCCATGTGAAAGGTTTATAGTTTATTTAAAAAAAAAAAAAAGAGGGGCACTGCAAGTGAGAGCAGTTTATGAGTTCGTCTTTAGGATTTGATTCACATCCTACATATGAATCAAGAGTTCCTATCTTATGTCAATTTATTCTTGCTATTGTAAATTATAATAAATCTAAAACCAAAAAGTCCCTACTCAAGGTTAGAATATTAGAAGATACTTCATTACCTCAAGGTGGTTGAAATACTATGTCCACTTTATTTTTTTTTAACTTTTAATTTTATATTGGAGTATAGCCGGTTAACACTGTTGTGATATACTATGTCCACTTTAGATGTGGCTGAGGGTAAGACAGCCTAGAAGAAAATGCCCAGGATATAGAAAGCCAGGTAAGCAGGTAGGCTGACCATATTTATGCATATCACTATTTCATAACAAAAAAACTGGTTTAAAAATCGTTGCTATAAAGATATGGAGCCTCCTAATTATCACAAATAATGAGTTACAACAGATTTTATAAATAAGTAGTCTACTGCTTTCAGATGAAGAAGTATAACCCTTTGGTAAGCTGGCCTTCTGTAACACTTGCTTTTGTTGCCCACCCCCAAATTGTCCTCAGCCCCTGTTTTCATCACTTCCTTTTCTTTAACACAGTCCTAAACTCATTAAAAAAGTCTCTTTCTCTGATCCTTCCCCCATTCCCTTTGGTTTTCTCTTACTCTTTCTTTTACTGTCTTTTTTTTTCACTTGATTTCTGGAACCCCTTTGCTGTCTCATCACTGTTTTCCTCATGTCCGGATACTCTTTTCCCTGTATCCCAAGACACCCGTAGTCTGCCTGAGTTTGCATGCTGTTTTCTGAATGCTCCAAATATCCTGTTTTAACTCTCATTTAAGCAGTCCCCCCTTCTTCTGGCCTAATCAATAAGCCACTCTTCCTCCTTGTTCCCCCACAAAACTATCATTCCCTCAGATAACCCAGCTAAGTGGTAGAGCAGCAGACTCTTCAAACTAAGTCACACCAATGTAAATAGTTGATAATCTTTACTTACACCTGCCCAACCCCCATCCTATCCGATGCCCTCAGGGGGACAATGTTTACTAAAATAATTTTACTTGGTAAAATCTCATAAAATTAGGCTAGAAAATTGGAACTGGGGATGTGTGTGGTGGAATTAACTGGAGACTCATCTTTAAACATATAAAACTACTTATTTCCAGTATATTCCAGCCTTGGAATAGGTAAGGAATTGGTAAACAAAGAGAAAACCGATCTCTGTTGGGATTTCCTGATTCTATTTGATTCCTAAGGTCTGATTAAGTTATGTCCAACCTTTGAGATCCAATTACTGAGGGAAAGGGAAAGAAGGGTATGGTATGCTAAAGGTCTGTCCTGGTTTCCAATGCCTGGATGCAGGTAATACTGTCAGTCAGGGGATCCTAGAACACAGAAGCCCCAGTGCCAGAAAAAAAGGGAGGTGCAATAGTTATGGATCCAGAAGGTCAGAAGGATCTCAAAGTTTTCTGTCCCATAGCTGTTCACCTCTCTTCTCCCTCTAGCTGATCACAGAAACACTTGTTTTGATTATATGAAAGTAATATTAACTAACATTTATGGCTATTTACTCATGGCACAGTAACAAACATCAAACTGTAGTTAGCTATAAGCTTTACTATATTCTACTCAAGTGTTTAATCTTTATAGTTCTGTTCATATGGTAGGTTTACTTTACTAATTAAAACAACAGTACCAACAACTAGAGGGAACATTAGAAATGCCCAATAAGTACAGGTTGCATGAATTAATAAATACTGTGTGTATTTAAAGTAGCAGGTATCAATCACTCAAACAGTCATTGAGCACCTACTATATGTAGATCAGGGATTAACTTTAGTTTATCTGGGGAAAATAGTACAGACTTCACTGAAAATTTGCTGTGAGAATGGAGAAGGGTTTTATTCTACCTACATACACCAGAACCTCACTAATGACACCCTCCATCCCCCCCCACCTCTGCCCCCATGTTTCCTATCTCTGCACTCTCTCTAGCTATACAACCAACTGGAAAGTTAGTTCTCCTTCTTCGTTCTCTTGAATTAGCCAGTTTTATTCTGATCATCCATTAATTGCTATTGATTAGTATGTGCTTTAAAGTTGCATCTGCACAACAGTTACATCTTTGCCTTAGTAAATAAGATGACTATTTGCAAAGACTGCCAGAATAGGGAGGATCAAACAGAAATAACACAAATTACTGACATCAAGTAGCACCTCTTTCCTGGACAGCTGTGTCCTTATATGGAAACACTGTTCAAATATAATAGTGATCTAGAAGGATAGGGAGAAAGTACTACTAAGTGATCATAGCCCAGTTTCAGAATGGCTGCTAAGACAGGGCAGCATTTAACAACTTTAATAAAGAAGGGCCATATTACAAAATGATGTCATGTTCAACTTAATACATTGAGTTTTATGAAAAACCATTTCAGGGATATATTCACAGGGTCCATTTGAAGAGGTATAAAGATTCATGCACATCCTTTTCACTGATATCCACAGAATCACATAAAGAGTCTGACAGCCAGAGATTGCATGCCATGTCTACATACACCACTTCCATGTATACACATATTCTTCAGCTCCTCAAAGTCATATGCACATTCAGACATACACAGAGTCATATTTATGTTTGATATCCTGGGCAAATATAAAACGTTGAAATATCAAAATAAAACATTCTTCATTCCTTTTTAAAAACTTGTAACTATTAGATATGTGTGAACAAAGTCTGAATTAAATTATTTACTCTTTAAAATGAGCCTTTTCTTTTTTTTTTTTTTGGCGGTACGCGGGCCTCTCACTGCCGTGGCCTCTCCCGTTGCGGAGCGCAGGCTCCGGACGCGCAGGCCCAGCGGCCACGGCTCACGGGCTCAGCCGCTCCGCGGCATGTGGGATCCTCCCGGACCGGGGCACGAACCCGTGTCCCCTGCATTGGCAGGCGGACTCTCAACCACTGTGCCACCAGGGAAGCTCGAGCCTTTTCTTTACTTTAGTTGATTCTATTATTTGAAAATATGAAAACTGCCCACTCACAAAAGTCCTTCCAATATTTTAGAGACCATATTCTAAAATCTAAGCCAATTTATTTTCATGTTAATCTGTCTTATGAACACAATTTACTAAAGAACAGGTAAATAGCATTTACCAGGTTCTAAATCATTATATTGCAGTAAGCCTTAGGATCAAATGAGATACCACTTTACACCCACTGAGACGGCTATTAAAAATAAAAAAGGAAGACAAGTATTTGTGAGGATGTGAAGAAATGGGGACCCTTGTAACATTGCTGGTAGGAATGTAAAATGTGCAAGCAATTGTGCAAAATGGTTTGGTGGTTCCTCAAGAAATTAAGCATAGAATTACCATATGACTCAAAAAAACTGAAAACAAGTATGCAAACAAATTCATACTTGTACACAATGGTCATAGCAGCACTATTCACAATAGCCAGAAGGTAGAAACAAACCAAATGTCCATCAGTACATGAATGGATAAACAAAATGTGGTATAACCCTATGCTATGGACTGAAGGTTTGTGTCCCCTTAAACTTCATATGCTGGAGCCCTAATCCACAATGTGATGGTATCTGGAAGAGGAGCCTTTGGGAGGAAATTTGGTCATGAGGGTAGAACCCTCATGAATGGGATTAGTGGTCTTATAAGAAGCGACACAAGAGAGGTGATCTCTCTTCACCATATGAGCAAGAAAGTAGCCATCTGCAAACTAGGAGGTGGGCCCTTGCCGAACACTGAATTTGCCAGCATCTTGATCTTGATGTTCCCAACTCCAGAACCGTGAGAAATAAATGTTTGCTGCTTAAACCTAAGTGTCCATCGACAGATGAATGGATAAAGAAGATGTAGCACATATATACAATGGAATATTACTCAGCCATGAAAAGAAATGAAATTGAGTTATTTGTAACTGAGGTGGATGGACCTAGAGTCTGTCATACAGAGTGAAGTAAGTCAGAAAGAGAAAAACACCGTATGCTAACACATATATGTGGAATCTAAAAAAAGAAATGGTTCTGAAGAACCTAGGGGCAGGACAGGAATAAAGATGCAGACGTAGAGAATGGACTTGAGGACACGGGGAGGAGGAGGGGTAAGCTGGGACGAAGTGAGAGAGTGGCATGGACTTATATATACTACCAAATGTAAAACAGATAGCTAATGGGAAGCAGCCACATAGCACAGGGAGATCAGCTTGGTACTCTGTCACCACCTAGAGGGGTGAGATAGGGAGGGTGGGAGGGAGACGCAAGAGGGAGGAGACAGGGGGATATATGTATATGTATAGCTGATTCACTTTGTTATACAGCAGAAACTAACACACCATTGTAAGGCAATTATACTCCAATAAAGATGTTTTAAAAATAAATAAATAAATGTTTGCTGCTTAATTCACCTAGTCTATGGTATTTTGTTATAGTCGCCTGAACTGATTAAGACATGATATAATGAAATATTATTCTGCCATAAAAAGGAATGAAATAGATACATGCTACAACATGGATGCGCCCTGAAAACATGCTAAGTGAAAGAAGCCAGACACAAAAGGTCCCACATTATGTGATTCGATCATATGAAATACCCAGAATAGGGAAATCTATAGAGACAGAAAGCAGGTTGGTGGCTACCAAGGGCTGAAGGAGGGATTAATGGAGACTGAGTGCTTAATGGGTATGGAGTTTTCTTCAGGAGCAATGAAAATGTTTTGGAATTTGACAGAGGTGATAGCTGCACAACACTGTGAATGTATTAAACACCACTGGATTGTTTACTTTAAAATGGTTCATCTTATGCTATGTGAATTTTATCTCAGTTTTTAAAAAAGCTTAGAAATTCATAGAATAACAAACTTAGTTGTTTTAAATTTTATTTTCTTTAGTAATAATAGAAAATTATTAGCCAGTGACTAAAGAGTCAAATGTAATTACTTCAAAAATGGTGCATGGGAACAGTGAAACTGAATCCTGGATTTCAAAATCTGATCAAAGAAAGGTTTAAGCAGCATCTCATTTTCAATCAACACATACAGGTGCACACACACATTGAAGAGTATGTATCAAAATATGTCTCAATTTAAGGAGAATTATTCTCCAAAATGTATCCATCATAAATATCATCTTGTATGCATTTGAGTTTCTACCAAGTTGTTCACTTGACAAGGGGCTGTCTTGATTTGTGTATTCTGAGAAACAAAGTACTTGCTGGAGAAGATACTTAGCATGGGAAAAAACTCAATCAAGGTTCCCTTCAAAATTTGGGAAACTTTAAAGTTACCTGACAGAAATGGTAAAAAAAAAAAAGAGGTAAAGAAATTTAGCACTGACTTAGTAGTTTCTGATGTCAAGACTCCACAGTTCCACTGGATGTCATTGTATACAAAAGCCTTTTAGATACCACTTTAAAAAGCAATCCACTAAATAATTATATTATGCAGACAATAAACATATACCGACAGTACAAAAAGGAAAAAAATGTATCGTGTTATGTAAATGAATACATGTAGAATTTCCAATGGCGGTCTCAGACAGATTCAAAAAGTGCTTCGTATTAAAAACTTTAGGTGATGTAACCTAAAAAACTATATAGATGGTTCAAAAAGTAGCTCTACTGATAACAAAGACACAGATGTAAAAGATGCATATAGAGTTTGAAAAAAATTGTTTTATGAAATTTGAGATGTAAAAAAAATTCCTAACCTAATATTAACTTCATATAATATATAATTTTAAATATATTCAAGTTAACAAAAAGAACCCTTTTGGGATCTTCTAAATGGGAAAATAGAGGATCACTTTATACTCAAGGATTACCAGCTTTAGCATTAGAAAAAAGACTGAAAAGAGCTAGACCATAAAACACTAAAAGTGATTATTTTGAAGGCTAAAAGTAATTACTTCGGGATTGTGATTTTAATTTTCTCTACTTCCTCTGCATTTTCAACATTTTCTTCCATCTACATGTATTACTCGACTAAAACAAAAGCAGTAAGAATTAAAAATAAAATTTATTTTCTCAAGAGGTCTAAAACTTGTATGACATGGAATCAATGAATTTCTGTTCTGGAAGAGGCCAAGAGTCTCCCAGTCTAACCTTCTGCCAAATCGGAATCATCTTATCTACAATATTTGACATCATCCAGCTTTTCCCTGATATACAGATCAATATTCTGAAAACAGCTTGTTCCACTATTACCAGTTGAAAACTTCTTTATTGATTCATCAATAATTTTATTTAGTCTCTATTTATGCCAGGGGCTGAGGTTTTATTTGAGGTATTTTTCTCAGCAGTCCCTTAAGTCTTCACTTTTCCAGGCTCTATGTCCAATTCTGCTCCTTTGTATACCCTACCTGGCATTCATTAACATTGTTCTTAGAGAGGCATAGCCAGGACTTAAAACAACATTCCAAATGATTTCTGATCAGCCCTAGTTAAAATTAATAGTCCCAGGATACCTGAACATTTTTCTTAGATGAATGTAGACTATATCAGCATTGCCAGCATCACATTAATAGTGACAGCTTAAGATTATAGTCAACTGAATCATCCAGGTCTATTTTACTAGCAACTTAGATGTTCCAAATCTAAAGTTTAAGCAGCTCATTTTTCCACAATCAATTTTAGAAAAGTTTAAATATGGGGGAAAAATTGGCTTTATAATAAAGGAAATATATCTATTTCCTGATCACAGAAAGCTCTCCATCCCCCTTCTATATTTTTAGCTTGACTAATCAATCAAAACAAGCAATCTATTTATTCCTTGTTTTGTCTATAGGGAATTGTACACATTTAATGTTCAGTTTAGGAAGAAAATCATATCACCAGAGGCAGTGTGGTTGATGAATGAATGAAAAATGAACACAGAAATGGTGAAGAAATGACTATCCCTCGGCTTTTTAGAAACCACCAATGCACAAACTTAGTTTTCCAATCAGTGTTTTCTCAGCAGCAATGATGCCAAGCCCCAGAAGGGATGAGAATTTCTCTTCTACATCCCTTATATATAAAGTTATATTAAACTCCAAGAAGGGGTTTATAGGACTCTAGTTTTCCCCATCTGTATAATGTCTAAAATTACAAAAATACAGCCACCAATTTACTCCCAGGTTAAAAAAACTTGATATAAATCCTTGGGAAGCAAGAAATTTTAATATTCTAAGTTTCAGATACAAAGCTGAAGGTTAAATTATACATTAGTCTTACTAGTGATAAACCTCACTCAGTGAAACCTCTATATAACTTCTACAATACCAAGATTTATCATAATCTGCTAAAAATTAGAGAAGCTATGCCTATTTGAAACTTTTTACCTGCCATTATTTTGTTCAAAACCATACAAGTGGTAGCCTAATAAGTGGTTAGATAGGATTCTTCCTACCTGCATAAGTACTTAATATGCCTACTTTTATCCTACATAGATTCAATTAACAGAGTGTCACTTCACACACATGTGTAATTTTCCCAGAAATGGTAAAAGAATTAAGTGTTAGGAGTTACCTTGAGTGGTGAAGTTGAAGAGTGCAGGTGTGTCTCGCCCATTTGGTAGTTTGACATTTGGGTCCCGTAATTCATCAAAAAATGAATGTGCACAAGCTTCCAGTGGTGTCAATCGGGCAGTTGGGGTATACTCCAGCAGACGGCTACATAGTGCAATCGCCTCTGGTGGAGTTCGAGGTCGGAAGACCTACGGTATAAAAAAAGAGAACGTACAATTAATGTTTCCTTGTAAGAATCTTAGCAAATTATCCTCTGAGTACTGAGTTAATTCCCACCATGTACAAAAACATGGTTGCATTTGTGAAAGGAACCTTCTAGAATGAAAGGAGTTAACTGCATATGATTTACCACAGTGATGTGAACTGCTAATTAAAGACTATATGAGAAAAGCTCAGAGAAAAAACTAGGGGAAATGGAAAAAAAAATCTATATATGCTAATCATAAAGCAGTACAATCAAACATGCACACAAAATGTGACAGGCACAAAAGAAAGCCTGGGTTCTGGAGGCAAGCGCAACTAGAAGAATACAAAATTAATTTTATAGTTTTGACTGCTGTGGCAACAGATAAAACGTTGCCTCTTTTGTGTGATTTTTTTTTTAGCAGAACGATTATAGATAGTGGACAGCACTGTTCAAATTTTGGCAATTAATATCTTTTAAAAAAGAAAAGCTGTTTTACTCTTGGTCTATAAATATTAATGATTTGGTATTAACTCTTCAATAAGCAGAGACTATTATTATTTGAAGAAATTCTTGAATATCCAGAACTTCGCAAAATGTCCAAAACTGTTTTCTCAGGTAGCTGTTGTCATGAACACAGCCAGTTTACCCTCATTTGAATAAACATTCTAGGGTTTTAATCAGGAATAGAGAAATGTATTTTTCATTAAGAGCTATTAATTCACAGAAAAAGTAAACTGAAAGCTATACTGAAGCAAAATGCAAATAAATAAATTTGCTTAAAGGAATAGAAAGTTTTCTACTCATCTATGTCTTAAAACTCCTAACAAATACATGAAACTATGAAAAATATACTGTGTTCTAAATTATGGACAGTTAAAGAATAAAAGCAGAGGGGAAAAACAAATAAACGAACAGAAAGCCTTTGAAACTAAAGAAAAATGAAACATATATCCCTTGACAGGAAGAACACAGAATCAAATAGAAGGTGTAGTAGTGGCAGTGGTGGAGGTGGACAGACACATAAAGAGAAAGAGATGTGTAAAAATGGAGGGAAATAGACCTAAAAGTGAGGAAAGGACATGTAGATTGTGACAAGGCACACAGGAGCCTGGGAGGCTTAAGTTTTCCTAATGATAAAGGCTCATGTAACATTTGGCTATTCGCCTAGGCTGAAAGCAGAACTGGTTACTACTACAGAACTCATTAGGTTATAAGAGACTATTTATAAGAGTACTCTACTCTGAAAATCTTATTTTATTCCTTCTGTTTTTACACAAAGTTTATTATTAATAAAGATATTTTCCATGGAAATTGAGAGATTGGTTTGGGTAGGATATTAGAAATTTATTTCCGAACATTAAAGGCCTTAGTTAATTTATTTGGCTTGTTAGAAAACCCTCTCTCTAAGGTCAAAAACTGCTTTATCTTTAGTCTTTTGAGTAATCTGACTTGCCTCAGTCAAGGAGATACTGTATTATTTGAAATGTTTAGATCTTACACTGTTCTTAGTCATTTTCCTCTTTCTTGCTCCCCAGCCAGAACCATAATCAAAGTGTGAAAGAAAATAATCAGTGGAAATATTTAGAAAATTTTTCATAAAAATATTAAACACTACTGACATATTTTATCCCTGAGGGCAATTTGCATTTGACAGCATATGGATTTATTTTGCTAGCTAGTCTAATAAAAATGTCTCTGCACCAATATGGTAACACATAAGTAGAATTAAAAGTACCACCACCAAAAGCAGAAATAAATATCTTCTAACATTCAAATGCAGAGTAGCTAGACAGTGAGTGTAGTTTAAATGAAAAAAAATTTTGTGTTATTGCTATTAATAAATCAGTATTGTAAGCTTATTTCTGATTATTAAAAAAAAAAGTCATCCACATCTTTCTGGTTTCTTACTGGCTACAAGTGACCATCCATGTTGGCACTAAGACATATTAGCTTATTCTTGCCAGGGAATCCTAACTCACAGTATCAAAGAGTTAAAAACAATAAAGAAAAGAATTCATTCCAAGAGCCTAAAATTAAGACTTAACCTGCCTTTTAAAAATGTATCCATTATTAATTTAAACCCCTTGAGAGATTCTTGATGAGAAAAGTCTTGGTTCAGTAATCTATGGATAAAGGTTAAGTGGAAAATTATGTGGGGTCAAAACCCAGTGTACCCAAAGTCCAGATTTCTGACCATAAGACTGGGTGTGGTAGCATGCAACTTTCAAAAATTACAGGCCAAACTAGAAACAGCTCTTCTGAATTATGTTTGTATCTAAAGAAAAGGAAACCAGTAACTATTGAGATTTGGCTTTTTTTTTTTGGCCGCAATGCGCGGCATGCGGAACTTCCCCAACCAGGGATTGAACCTGTCCCCACTTCAGTGGAAATACAGAGTCTTAACCACTGGACTGCCATGGAAGTCCTTGGCTTTTAGTTTCTGCTGCTTTTCATTCCTTACTCATTTAAATTGCCTAACACTCAGAATCTTTGGTTCTGTGGATCTTTGTCAATATTTATTCTTGTAAAAATAATAATTTTTAAACCCCTCAACTCCTAAACTTCGGCTTAGATGTCAATAAATCACTCAGGAAACTGACAATCTAAATATACTATAAGCAAAACCTATACCATACAGTGAGTAAAAACAGAAATCGCAGCTACCTACATTGTTTTTACTATTACATTTCAAGAATGGATAACTATTTAGCCTTTCAAAAAAAGTTTTCCCCCTAGTTTTATTGACCTGCCCTGAAATTTTGGGAAAAAAAAATTAAGTACATACCCGAACTCCTGAGGTGAAATGTCCTGTTCCTGACGAATCCTAAAGATGAGAATGCAGTGAAATAATCCAAACAGGGGAAGTCAATCCAAAAGAGAATAGTCCAGCAAGGAAAAATATATCCAATGTTATAAGAAATCCATGGTGTGGGGGGGGGACATAGAAAATGTTTATACAGTTATAAACTTTAAACATCAGTCTCCACAGTAGCAAGTCCAAGTTTTAAAAATTATTTCACCACAGTGTATGCAAAAAAAATTTGATTGCGCAATGGTGAGGCACAGTAAAGAAACATTTTAATTTTAGTTAATTATGTTCCGATGCCAGTGCATTTATTAAAAAAATACAAAACCAAAAAAAGTTTAAATCAAAATGAAATCTAGAAGTAAAGTTCCCAAAGTAAAGTGTTTGGTCTTCTACGACCTGGATTCATTGTCCATTGACATGGCTTGGGAGGGGGCATATCAGACTGCTTTTAAAGATACGAGTTCCCAATTTGCTAATTTTCTCTATTAATGAATTTCAGTACACAGTATAAACATTTTTTGCTAAATTATTAGTGATGAGAGAAAAGTAATAAATATATTTAATTTATATTACTATAGATTTCAAGCCAGATATTTTCAATTTGTGTGAGCTAAGAAGGATCAGGCCACCGCGGATTATTCTCCATTTTTGGATTGACTTCCCTGCTAAGAGATGTTTACTGACATTCTCATTATCTTAGAGGACTCTTCAGGAAATTGACATATCACCTCAGGAGTGCGGGTATAAACTTACTTTTTCTATTGTGGGCTTTGCCCCCTGATACCCTTGCACCCATTACTTAGGAAAAATAATGAACATTCTTTCTTTTTGGAAAAACTCACTGAAAAAAATTCTATATCTTTGAGCACTACAAATTCAACACAGTTCCATCTGCAAATATGCCCAATTCACCCACCAAAAGCTAAACAAAAATATATACAATGAACAATACAACTAAGGGACAGTCACAGTTATAGGTGACATGCATAGTAATGTACACCAACACCTAGGCACAACGGAGCCAATTATGCAAAAGGGAGGTAGTAGGGTCTATTATGTCTAGGTATTGAGAACAAAAAATGGCAGACCTCACCAGTAGCTGTGAATTCCCTTGGCTATTCTAAGAGAATTTAACATTCTTTTAGGATAGTTTCCAGTGGGGGAATTAAATATTTTGCAAAAATAAATAATCCGCGGATTATTTTTAGTCTGCAGACTAAAATTTAGTACATGGATTAAAATCCGGCCCATCAGGATAAAAATCTCTCATGAACTTAAAACACAACCAGGTGGACAAAAATAGAAAACCAGACTAAAAAAACTGAGAGCACAAAGTAAGACTCAACTGGGCCAACTAACAATTAGTGCGCAGACTAAATATGGCCTGCCAAGAATGTCAGCAAGGCCATGAAGAGCCCAAAACACCCCCTGTAAAAACTAAAACCAAAAATAAATAAGTAAAAGAAAACAGAACAAAGCAAAAAATAAATAAACAAAAGAAGGAAAGAAAACAAAAGAGAAAGGAAAAACTGAAAAGAACCAAAACACTGACATGAACTTTTAAGTGATTCAAATACTACCTCACCTGTGCAGCAACTCGTTTTCTTAAATTGAAACAAACTCTCATCACAAATACTAGTCTATAGAAGAACTAAGAGAAAAAATTCATTTTTTTCCAAAATAAATTCTCTGTGGTACTGAACAAATGCAAATGAGTCCTTAACAGAAGAATTATTCAAAATAAATTTGTATTTGGATAACTCAGAAAGGACAGAGGTAATTTTCCCCTTTACATGTCCTAGAATAGACTTTTGCCATCAAACATCAAATTTCAACCTGGAGCTAATTGTTATGACTGAATCATAAGCCCCTTAAAATTACCATTTATAAATGGTCATATATACCACATCAAGGCCTATGGTTGATTCTCACAGCATCAGCTTTCAACAATTCCACTGTATTAAACAGCCAACCAGAGCAATGTAAGAATGCCTATGGGCAATGATAATTAATCTAAGTAGAATGCAGAACAAGTACTGTGCCTGTTTCAAACAGCTACTCCTCCCAGGTTTTCATTGTGATAAATGTATAATACAGACACTGTTCTCTGGTCATACACAAAATACACAAGCATCCAATGTTAAAAACTGATACACCATGAACACTCCTGAAGAGCAACCCTAATATATAAAATTATTTGCAATCTGTAAGCCTAAATACAGGACTAAAAGTGAGACAATACCATGGATTTGTTGACTAATTATGCTAATTAATCAAGTTAATTAAGAAAAGAACTTAAGTCTACTGAAGTGCTCATGTGCAGTACATAATTCATAAGAAACAAAAACATCCTTTCCTTAGCCACAGCAGAGCCAGCATTCAATACATTTCAGCTGCACTAATTGAAAGGCTTATGGAGCTTTCCTGAGCTCTAATACACATAAGGAATATCATGTGTGTTGATATCAGCATTTAACTATGAAATGAAATTTCTCCCTCTAATCTCATTTACTGATAAAATAGTACTATACTACAGAAGTGTGAATTACCAAATGTCCACTTATCCAATTTAATCTTTCATTGTTCATAAAATGGTTACTATAGTCAGGTTGATCTTCCTAAGAATATAATATTTTCTTTTCATCCACACCTCCTTATCTTAAGGGATAGTCCCCTAAACTACAGCAATTCCTAACTTTAGCGACACCTAAGCAAATCTAAATCCTCTTTCAAAAGTACCCACCCTCATTCCCCCTAGCCCTTCTATCACCCTTAAAGGAGGCTTCCTTTTCCCCTCCACCACCCATGCTGGAAATCTTCCCTATAATACCTATAGTATGTGAAACAACTTTGAATACCAATAGCACATAATCAAGTATATGGTTATATATTATTCAATACTTGCTTCAACTGAGTCAGTTATATCATCTCTAAGTTTTTCAAAGAGGACTATATATTTTAGTTCTTTTGCATCCTTTATGGTAGCCAGCACAGCACTGATTACATAGGAGATAAGTGTTTTAAAGAACAAATGATTAAGTCAGAAACAGATTTTTGCCTTCTTTTTCAATCCACCCTCAACCCTATCCTCTGCTCCCCACATGTGATCTTGAAACTTATGACTTAGCATTCTTTCTTTTTTATATTATTCTTCCCACATATGGAATAGCCACACTAGTAGCTGGATTTTAATGTGCAATAGTTTCCAAAGAAATAGGGGTAGAGCCAGTATAAACAGAAATGTGAGGAGGTCTATTCACATAGGAAAATAGATGATGTAGATAGAAAATTCAGTAGAGAATGTAGTATATTTATGAGACAAGTGATAATGTATTAGTTGAGGTCAGCATGCAGATGGGGTTGAGTAATAATATAGAAATTGATTACCTAAGCAATAGAACAAAACAGACAAGTGGCAGACTTAGGAACCAACAGAAATCCCCAACACAGTTTTATGCTTTCTGGAATGCATGTGAGCAAAACAAGGCAGACAGACCAGAAAAGGTAGCGTGGACTTGCAAAAAAAAAAAAGTTTGACAGCAATTTTTGTTTTGTGCTCTCTAAGACTCTCTGAAGACATTTTTGGTAACGTGTGAAACTGTAGTTAGAACAGGTAAGTTTACCAAGTGAAAAATCTTGTATTCAAAGGCTCAGGGAATAAAAACCAACATTATGAAGAAAAGTCTTTTAAAAAATATTATAGTGGGGCTTTTTGGTTTAGCTTTAAAGCATAGAGAATAATACATATAATAAGCAGTTCATCTGGTCTGAGTCCTTGATGGCTGAAATGACCTCAATTTTCTGCTTACTCTATTAGCTAGCTGGAAACACTAGTATTCATTCATTTCACAGCATGTGGACTGTGTTCTAAGAAATCAAGTATGTAAGGATTGATTTTTGTAGATAAGGCTTTCTGGGATACTTAACCAATGATCCAAGGTCACATACCCTAAAGACAATTAAGTATTAAGTAAACTTAATACTTAATTATTAAGTTTTGGCATACATACTCATGTATGCCAAAACCTCAGCAACAAACATTTTGAGGTAATAGATATTCATTTTATTACTACCATTACAAAATAGAAATTAGAAACTGCTACAATACATATGGTATGAATTGATAGGTACTACAGGAGTTATGTGGTGGGAATAATCATGTAGAATTTGGATAATTAGAAAATCTTTCACGGGAGAAGTGAGATTTGAGGTCTTGACAGAAGGTCAAGACTTGGTAAACAGAGAAAAAAAGAATGTTCTAAGTGTTCACTAGGAAGTGGTAGCAACGAATGTGGCTTCTCTGGGGAACCATTAGCAGAACAGTTTGATTAGACCAAAAAATTCAGCATGACTGCATGATCGCTTCAAAGTGAGGACAACACTGTCATATGTAGCTAACATATTAAACAGCACTAGGTCAACAGAAAGAGACCAAGGCCCTTGGGATTCTAATCTACTTCCTTCTACTAACCAGATATATCATTTATGAATTTCATTACTCTGAAAGAATATACAGACATCTGTGTTATCTAACTGACCTCACAGGATTACTTATTACTGGGATAAAGGGGAATACTTGTTTTAACTTTAAACAAAACGTTACTCAAAATTGGGAAGAAATTTATAAAACTATTACAATGTAACCTTATTAGAAACCCTTAATCTACCCTAACTAAACACTAAGCTTTTAAATTCATTGCTTAACTGTATGCATTTAAGGGTGAAGGGGCTTGAGCACTTGGGAAAGACTGGGTTTAACAGACTAGATGCCTCAGGAAAGGTTAAGAGCAGGACAAAGAACTAAATCTCTTGTTTTTCTGGAAAGAAAAAGCAGAAATGATTAGGAGCAGAGTGACTGGATAATCTGTCACCCAAACTAGGACAGTGAAGAGTGTGAAGGAACGTGGCATTAATAATGTCACTGGACAAGCATAAATTGGGACACATGATCACTCTTGTCTTTATGTGTATAGTATGTCAAATTTTCCTAAAGGCAATGAGGAATCAGAAAAATTTTAAATATAAGTGACAGTATCACATGTGTTTTTAAGAAAGCTGACTTTGACAGCAATGAGGATGTGAAAGATATGAAGGAGGCAACTCAGGATGTAGGAGGTTGTTTTAACAATTCTATGATATGATGATGGGCTAAACTAAAGTCAGGGCAGTGGAGATAGAGAGGACAAATCACAGAACTACACTGGAGGTAAAATCTTTACATTTACTCTGAACTAAAATGAAATAATCCTTTATATGCATACTTTGTTTTCAAAAGAATTTGGAGAAAAGACACAACAGCTAATTGCTATCTTACCAAAACAAAACAAAAAAGACAAAAACAAAAAAAATTTGAGGCACAAAGAATGGGAGAAGTGCTTAAACTAGATCATTACTTCATACCTAACAGAACTGTCATTTGACCAAATCTCCATGTACCAAATGCAGAATATTTCAGCTTCTTCTCTTCTTCCAACCAATCTCCATCTCTGTTTAATTCTCAATTTACTTTTATTATCACTTCCTTTTCCCATCTGGCTTTTATTCTTTTAAGTGTACAACATACACCAGTGGGGAGGTATTTATCCTCCCCACCCTCACTCTCAATATTGGTCCCTGTTTCAAAACATTAGAACATATTTCCTTTCCAACTTAAGCCTCAAATGCTTACCCAATGAATTAGGTTGTTATGGCTATTAAGTAACAGTCAAGGCCATCTTATTGGATTTCTAAATTCTCAAGATTCCTGCCATATATCACACTAGGATTATTTCATTGTTATGTTCTTCTGTTTGCTATCTTTCTTACACATCTTAATACCCTCACCTCAATGTTTCCACAGTAGACATTTTCTCCCTTGATCTTTTTGTCTGCCTACATTTTTTGAGAACAAGAGCTCCCGGATCTGGGGATATAGCTGTACTACACTGCCTCATAGGAAAGGAGGGTTTACATGCTCACAGCTTCAGGAAATGGGGCTAAAGTGGGTTTTAACAGAAGACATCAATAAAGGCAAAGCAGGTTTTGTTTCCAGACTCCCGTTTACCTGCCCTCCAAAGGCAAAAAGCTCTTCTCTTTAGAGAACATTTTGTATGTTTTTAAAAATTAACTCCATTGGCTGCCTAGCATAAGAGAGAGTTTCTCAAGTTGGTGTTCACTATCACAAGGCAGGGGAGAGGGGACTGAGTTCCCTCTAGAAATTTAAAATTTTGTATTATTATTTTGATAATAATCTACTTTTAAAGATCAACATATTCTGGATCACCTGGATGACAGAGTAGTGCCATGGAATTTCTATGTCTGAATTTGGTTTTGTATTTACATCCACAGTAACAGCAACCTAATGGTGTGCACTATTAAGAAATTAATATAAGTGTACTATTACATAATAAATGCATTTGTACCAAGTGAGAACCCAATTATGTTACATATATGAATGAAGAGTTCACAAGAGTTTGAAGAGACAAAATAGGTGGGAGAATTGAGTTATTATTCTACACATGGTACAGGAATGGAAGCCTAAATAAAACAAACAAGTAAAAGGGCTTTGTATAGATTATTCAAGTTTGAAAAGCATTAGGGTAAGATACAGAAACATCAGGAATCCACAAAGGCAAAAGAAGATGTAAAGCATGCAAATTCACCACAAATCTTCTATTGCCTGCATGGTAATTATAATAAATCATTCCTCACATTCCATCCCAGCTAATCCAGGGGGAAAAAATGCAGAATATGACACACACTAATACTGGTGTCAGTCTTGATTTAAAAAAAAAAAAAAAAAATTGAGGACAAGGACTACTAAATAAGATCTCATGACCTTGTTTCAGCATTATATTGGTCAGAAACTCTATACATGTGATGAATACTTAGATTCAACCAAAAAGAATTTTACTTTTCTTTCTTCATAAAAATAACATGCTTATTAAAGAAAATATGGAAATATAGAAATGCAGAAAAAAGAAAAAATAAAATCACCTACACTCTTCTTACTCTAACTACTATTAACATTTTGGAATATTTCCTTGTATTAATTCAATACACAGAATTCTCTTTGCTTTTTGTTTCTCTTTAACATGGTTGAAATCACTTGTTATAAACACTTTAACTTGGAGTAACTTTGCTGGATTCAAACTGTAACTCAGCTTCTAAATCCTAACAGGCCACCTAGGATTCTCTGAGTTTAGAATGAGTGAGAGACCCTAAATATCTTCTGACCCAGATTCAAAATAAACTTGAAGTACAAAGACCAAAGAATGATTTACCTCAGAATATTTAGTGTTTACTGTAAACTTAAAAAGAGGGTGGGGGAGAGGGCAACATCTTAGTCAGTGAAAGCTACAACCTATAGTTCTGGCACTAAAATATTACTGAGGTCTTTGATTCTAAATAATAAATAATTAGTAACAAGAGGATTTTCTTAAGTGAGAGAGGTGACGAGAAGTGAAGAGAGTGATAATGCGAAGGAAAGCAACTTGAATCATAATACAACTTAGAGAAAGAGACCTACTTTTAATCTAAAAATGTAAATTATTTCACCTAGCCCTAAATTACTTCACCTCGTATTATAAAAGATCTATAACCAATTAAATGAACTTGTCAATGATCAAAACATGTTATATATATACATTTTTAAATATACAAAATCTCTGCTTGAAATACATATTAAGAAGCTGAAAATTTCCAACCCACAAAATATGTAATGAAATATAAGTAAATTGGGAAGGGGGATGCATGCATGACACATAACTAGAAGTTTAAAAGACTAGGCATTAAACACACACACACACACACACACACACACACACACACACACACACGAAGAAGCCTTAATCCTGGCTTTGTCACAGCCACCTATGGAATCTTGGATAAGTCATTTGACATGTTTAGCCAGAGTTTCAGAATCTATAAAATGAGAGATTCACTCTAGCTATAAACCCTATTGAGATTTTTTTCTTTTCCCTCTGCATACAATCTCACAAATCAAACTGACATGAAAACAACTTTGTAATAAAATCTCTCTAGAATCATTTCAATTAAGTATCAAAGCAAAAAATAAAGTCTTCTCATAAATTAGTACTTATGGCTTAGAATTGGCTCCGTCTAAATGTTGTGGTTAGGCTTTTCCAATGGCTAGTGACACGCTGTTGACATATTAATTGCTTTCAATGTATACTACTAGTATGATCAAATCTTCATTTTATTCCTGCTACCAAAACACCAATAGGAAAGTAAACAAAAGAACACAAAATGTCATCTATAATAAGGTCCATATATTAACAGTTTAAAAAATAAAAATATATAAAATGTATATTTTTATATGCTATATGATACTGAACTAATAATAAAAACTTCTAACTATGTAAAGAAATTACTTCTGAATTTTAAGTAGTCAAAATTTATATATAAGATCCTGCTCCTAATGAAATTCTTTATTTGAATGCTATGTATATGTACTGTCCTCATCCTACAAATAAAAACCCAGGCTGGAAACTTTCTACAGGAAGTCAGTGGGGATGAAACTACATGGTCAATGAAACACTGAAGTATAGCTATCTAATTATCTTTACGTGTAGAAGTGCTATTGTACTTTGTACTCTGGGAGACATCTAGTCTCGAAATAGTTTAAGAACAAAGAGAAATCCAACTTCTAGTTAACTACTGGTTAATGTGCTTTTAAAAAAACTCTTTTGACTCACCTTAGTCCAAGGATGTGCCTTAATTTGAGGGAATTTGAATTCTGTGTAGTTTGGGTTCATTTCTCTAATTTGCTCCCTTGTTGGTGTCCCCAGGACCTAGATAGAGAAAGCAAGTTATTGCCATATTTTTCTATGTACTTATAAATATAGTCTTTATGTCTTAATGTACTGGTTTTACTGGAAAAAAGAATTCCAAAGTTATAAAATACACAGGTCATTAAACAGAGCAGACTTCATAAAAAGACTTTAATTTCTAACTGACTACAGAACCCATGCTATACTACCGTATACAGACATTTATGATAATAGTAATGTTAAATCAGGCTTGTAAAAGAAAGATCACTCAAAAATATTCAAGTAAAAATCAGGCATCCTCGTTCTGTCTAGAAAAACAATCTATTGCAATGATGGCATCTGAGAGTATCTTTTATTCATTTAGTATAGTAAGCCAAAGGTTTTATTATTAATAAACTATTGATATTTAGGAGGATCTTAGTCAAACATGGTCACCAATAATTCCATTCAATCACTGAATATTAAGTGAGTGTCCCCGTGTACTAGGAATTACACTATGGTATATGAAGGATACAAAGAACAAGAGATTTCCTGCTATGATAAACTTACTTATTTGTGTGTGGAAAAAAGTATAACTATAATACAAGATGAAAATATATCGAGTACTTCATTGCCTCCGGAGCTGTATTAGGCACCAGACAAAGGGAAGTATATGGACCTGAGTGCACAAAGCAGATGATGGGAAGAAACACTAAATACTAAAATGAGTACTTTGAAGAAAGATGACATTTATTACCCATCTTTATAACTCTAGGGCCTGATATAAAACAAGTTTGTTAAAATAAAATGTTAAGCCATTTACAATTCAAGGATAGTTGTGCAGAAGGAGTAGAATGTAATGATAAGTACTTGATTTGTGGTGAATAATCAGGGCAAAGTAAGAATTTCAGGTTTTTGTTGTTGTTGTTTCTACTTCTGTAGACTTCATTAAAACTTGCAGAACTTAATCAAAATTTTAAAAGTTTTACCCTTCAAAAGACACTCTTAAGAAAACAAAAGGTAAGCTAGACTGAGAGAAAACATTTGCAAAACATATTCAAAGGACTTGTATCTTGAATATACAAGGACTCTTATAATTCAAAAACAGAAAGACAACACAATAAAAATGGGCAAAAGATATGACCAGATACTTCACAGAAGACACAGAGATGGCAAATAAGCACATTAAAAGATGCTCAGGGCTTCCCTGGTGGCGCAGTGGTTGAGAGTCCGCCTGCTGATGCAGGGGACACAGGTTCGTACCCTGGTCCGGGAAGATCCCACATGCCGGGAGAGGCTAGCCCCGTGAGCCATGGCCGCTGAGCTTGCGCGTCTGGAGCCTGTGCTCCGCAATGGGAGAGGCCACAACAGTGAGAGACCCGCGTACCGCAAAAAAAACAAAAAACAAAACAAAAAAAGATGCTCAATATCACTGATCATTAGGGAAATGCTATGCTAATTAAAACTACAAGATACTACCTACTAAGGCGGCTAAAATTAAAAGGACTATGTATACAAAGTCTTGTTGAGAATGTAGAGCAAGTGAAACTCTCATCCAGTGCTGGTGGAATTGTAAAAAAGTTATACTCATCATTCCCTCTCCTAGGTAGTTACCCAAGAGAATTAAAAGCATATGTCCATACAAAGACTTGTACACTAATGTGCATAGCATCTTTCTTGCCACTGCCAGAAAGTGGAAATAACTCAAATGTCCACAACACGGTGAATGAACAAATAGCGGTATATTAATACAATGCAATACTATTCAGTAATAATAATAAAAACATGGATGAATAATTATACTGAGCAAAAGCAGACGAAAAAAGTACCTACTGTATAATTTAATTCATATGGAATTCTAGAACATTTTCTGCCTATAGTGACAGAAAGAAGATCCATGGTTATGAGGAGCTGGAGGCAAGTATTACAAAGAGGTACTAGGACATTTTTAGAGGTGATAAATATTTATAAACTTCCTTTCCTTCTTGTAGTAGAATTCCAGCTTTACAGAGAGAAGCAAGGTGTATTGGGAAGGGAAATCTCTGATCTTTGTAGCTGTTAACTATCAGATATTTAAAAGTCAGGAGCTATCCATACTTAAAATATGAAAAATAAAAGTTTTTATTTTTAAATAATAAAGCAAGCACTTATGTTCTAAATTAGACCCTTGATGAAGGGTGTACATGTGTAACATGTACTGGGAAAAAGGGAAAAGAGTGAAAAAGAAGGGAGAGTGAACTTATTGATAATTCTACCTCCTAAATGCAACTCCACTGAATTTTTTTAAGTGCTAAAGAAAAACAACAGCAATGACTTGAAAAATAAATGAGTATTTAAAATGCATACCTTCAGGGACTTCCCTGGTGGTCCAGTGGTAAAGAATCCACCTCCCAATGCAGGGGATGCAGGTTCGATCCCTGGTCAGGGAACTAGGATCCCACATGCCGCGGGGCAACTAAGCCCGCATGCCACAAACTACTACAGAGCTCATGCGCTCCAGAGCCCGACTGCCACAACTAGAGACAGAAAAGCCACACGCCACAACTAGAGGGAAGCCCTCGTGCCATAACAAAAGATCCCACATGCTGCAATGAAGATCCCGTGTGCCACAACTAAGACCCAATGCAGCCAAATAAATAATTTTTAAAAAAATGAAATGCATACCTTCAATGATTTTACAACCCACTAATTCCTTTTTTTTTTTTTTTTTTTTGCGCGGTACGCGGGCCTCTCACTGTTGTGGCCTCTCCCATTGCGAAGCACAGGCTCCAGACGTGCAGGCTCAGTGGCCATGGCTCACGGGCCTAGCTGCTCCGCGGCATGTGGGATCTTCCCGGACTGGGGCATGAACCCGTGTCCCCTGCATCGGCAGGCGGACTCTCAACCACTGCGCCACCAGGAAAGCCCCTCACTAATTCCATTTTAAGGTATATACTCTAACCTAGAGAATCTCTTTATATATATATATACACACACATATATATACAGTCTGTAATATATATATGTAGTCTGTAATATATATATGTAATCTGTAATAATATAATATTGCAGGCAAAAACAAAAATCCAAAAGTAGAAAAAATAAATTGTGGTATAGTCATACAATGATATACTAACTAGCAATGAAAATAAATGAACTAGAGCTACACATACCTCATGAATCTCATGCAGTGATGAGTTTTCACTCAATAATGAATACATATAGTATAACTGCCTTATATAAAGTTTAAAAACAGGTAACACTAAACTATATTTTAGTTTACATAGTAAAACTAAATCAAAAGCATGGGATTATTCATTAGAAAAATCAAGTATAGATTATTTAGCTTACTAGAAAGGATGTAGGAGGAGGGACTGTGAGTGGGATGGGCATTAAGTAGTTCTTCTAATTCTAATTCTTAATATGAGTGGTACTTACATGGATATCCACTTTATTATTATGCTTTAAACTTAATACATTTTAATATATTTTTGCATGATACGTTTCACAATAAACAAAATGACACTTAAGAAATGCCCACTCTCAAATCACTGAGTATTTTTTGCGCAGTCTCCCTGTATTTATTCAATACTTTGTTAACACAAGGCACGGTCCTAACTCCCTACAAGCTGGTAAGAATGCCAAAAGAAATGAGTGTTGTATGCTATCCATTAGTAAATACATTTTTTTACTGTATGAAAACAGATCACATGAACATATCAGACATTTGGCTGACTGTCCCATATTTACACACTGTATAATTAAAAGGCAGGATGTTCCTTGAAGTTTCAATTCTTATGTTTTTTATTATAGCCTATGAATATTCCCAGGGGAAGAAAATCTGTGAAATATACACTAAAACAGCTGAGAAACTTATGACATGTACAAAAGGTTTGCTTAACATACAAATTTTAATAATTTATTTTATGTGAAAGCAAGAAGGTATACTATATGTGTGCATATGTATAGTCACTCTCATATTCTCCCTAAACCCACTGTCTCACAGCCACTTAGATCTAAACATTTATCCAAAATTTTATACATGAAAAATTTCAAACATGAGAAAGTTGCACCTTTTCTTAAATAGTGAAAATGCCCTCGCCTATACCACCTCGATTCTATGATTAATATTTTACTATATTTGTTTCATCACAATTCCACCCCTCAATCCATATATCGATCCACCTTATTTTTTGATGCATTTGAAAGCCAGTTGCAGACACTAGTACATGTCAGCACACATATAATTAACTAAGGTTCAATATTCCTGGCATTTTCATCTAAGCATTTTTTACATACCTAGAATTCTCCTTCGATATACACCAGGTGCATGGATGTGGAAAAAAATCTTTTATCACAATGGGAAATAATCTGCTCTGATGAATAGTTATGATATAAAAAAGATTCTTAATTATACTTCTGATCAGTGGTCAGTTTAACTATGTTCTTTACCTTCAAAATGTGGATATTTGTGACTTTTAAGAAACTTAATTACTAACTAGTAAATGGAATCATTGATATATTCACTATCAATTATTTAAAAGCAATTAAGCAAATAAACTAGCATGTTACCACAAAGTGGCAATAGAGATCTCCTTACTCCTTTGTTACTGCCACATGACCTTGAATCACTAAGGCCATTAGATGGGGAAAGCGAAATTCCAATGTCACAGTCCGTTCTATGTTTAATTTCTCTTGCCAAATATTCAACTACTATAATAATTTTTCTATTCTTTTTCTTCTCACTTTTAAATCTTGAAAGCACATTCTCCCCAGGCTGGCTAACAGAGATGAAACGTAGATGGGAGATCCACTAGTCCAGGGATTAGCAAACTTTTTTTCAAGGGCCAGAGAGTAAATACCTTAGGCTTTGTGGGCCATACAGCCTCTGTCACTAGTCAGCTCTACTACTGTAGCACAAAGCAGCCATAAATAAATAGGCAGCAGACTTAATTTGGTCTCTGGGCCCTAGTTGCTGACCTCTAATCTAGTCTAAACATTTTTAGAGATGAGAAAAACTGAGGCCCAGAAAGAACAACTTTTCAGAGGTCAGAACTAATCAGAAGTAGAGCTAGAACATAATTTAAATCTCTGGACTTCCCTGGTGGTCCAGTGGTTAAGACTCCACATTCCCAATGCAGGGTTCAATCCCTGGTCAGGCAACTAGATCCCTCGTGCCACAACTAAAGATCCCGTGTGCTGCAACTAAGACCTGGTGCAGCCAAATAAATAAATAAATCTTAAAAAAAAAAACCCAAAAAACAACAAACATAAGAAAGACAAATCTTAAAGAAAAAAAATTTTAAACCTCATCAGTGGCAAACCAGTTGTAGGAGATTGTATGAAAGAATCTGTTTATTGACTTGGTTGGAGGACAAACAATTTAAGCTTTTAACGTTGGTAGTTGTGAAAAATCTTGATGCTATTAAGCATGAAGGAACAGAGCTGGAAGAGAAAACAGTATTTAAGATATTCAAGAAGAACCTGGAGGAGTTCTCCACCAAGTGGTGGATATTAAGTATATCATTTAGAAGTGAGCTTGAGGATGGAAAACAGCTTTGGTAGTACCCGATACACAGACGCTAGGTGGTATTGAGAGTAAGAGGCAAAGCAGGTTGAAGCAGAAGAGTGCTAAAGATGGGGACTCAAAAGACACAAATATATGGAAAAAGGGAAATTTAAAAAGGTTGAGACAGAAGCCTAAGAGATTGGAACAGGTCCTACAGACGATGATACCATGGAGGACAAGGATAGTGAACATTTAAAGGACTGAGAGGTGGGTATCTGACACAATGAGCCCAGGTAAAACAAAGCCCAAAAGGTGTTTACTGATGCTGGCCATGAAGAATTCCTTTCTGACCTTGGTGAGGTCAGTCGTGAGAAGAGCAAGCAGACTATAATCATCTGAAATGAGCAAGTAAAGACACCATACATAAGTTCTCCTTTTAAAAGGTACATCAGTGAGGGAAACGGGAGAACAAAAAGAAGAAATGTTTACTGAGTAACCAGTATTAAGAGCTCTGTGCTAGGTATATTAATTTTCTTTTCTCGTTTAAACTTTACAGATACTCTAATACCCCATTTCACACTTAAGAGAAACCTAAGGTTCACTAAGGTAAACAGACTTCACAGAGTTACAGTCTGCCAATCGTAAATATGAGATTCAATGCACGTGTAGCTGACTCCCTAAAATGGTCTACCTAATATTAAGGGCAGGAACAAGAAAAGGTTTCTAAAAAATAATTTAAAGGGACTTCCCTGTGGCGCAGTGGTTAAGAATCCGCCTGCCAATGCAGGGGACATGGGTTGGATCCCTGGTCCGGGAAGATCCCACATGCCGCGGAGCAACTAAGCCCATGCGCCACAACTACTGGGCCTGCGCTCTAGAGCCCGCGAGCCACAACTACTGAAGTCCGCGTGCCTTGAGCCCGTGCTCCACAACAAGAGAAGCCACCACGATGAAAAGCACTCCCATCGCAACAAACAGTAGCCCCTGCTCGCCGCAACTAGGGAAAGCCCAAGTGCAGCAACAAAGACCCAACACAGCCAAAATTAAACAAATAAAATTAATAAATTTATTTTAAAAGTAATAATAATTTAAAAAAAATCACTTTCTTAAACTTCATTGGTTATACCATAAAATAAAACCTGAATTCTTCAGAGTCATGTGGAATATATTTAGATTTTATAAGATCACAAGGCTATAGTTAAAAGTTAAACAAAAAAGTTGGACTTTTCTTGACAACTTAAAAAAAACCATGATTTAAATAAAATCTACCTATATCACGGTAAAATCTAACTATATCAATTTAATAAAAGAAATATCTTGAACTGTTAATTTATGGATTATAGATCTTAGGCAACAGAAGAATAATATGAAGAAATACAGGCATCTATTTGGCTAAACAAGATCAAAAAGTGTAACAAATCTCAAACTTTTTTTATAAATTTTTGTAAAAATTCTTTTAATAATTGAGCAATTTTGATAAATCACTTTCAGGCTCCTTTAGCTGTAGATTTTCACTGTAAATCCCATGCTTACTCATGCTTAAGCATATCTGCAATACCAAACATATAAGTTTAGCACCTTGTATGTTAGTGATTGTTTCACACATGTAGAATTTAGATTGGAATGTTAAATGATGGGCAAGTCCCATGGATGTGCACATTATAAGTAATTCTATTCCTTAGAATTTTTAATCTCAAGGCCTAAGTTACAGAAACCATTGTTATGGAATTGCTTTGGGTATAAATATTGTGCATATCTAGCAGGGAGCCATAACTACTTTAAGGTGGTCTAATGTAAACTAAAAGCCTTATATAACATAGTACAATTCTGCATAACCTGGTATCAGTAGTTCAATAAATTTGGAATGTCATGCAAAGGCTTGCATTATTAAAAAAAAAATTATCATGGACTACTCCTTCTAGTCATTATTAAGTAACTGATACTAGAATCACTCTCTAGAGTAAATAACTAGAAAACTAACTGACAAAATACTCTTTAAAGAAAAAGGTAAATATGATCCAAAAAGAAGAGGGGGGAAAAATTGGTCAACAGGTACAGATCCAAAAATGACAGAGATGACAGAATTGACAAATAAGGACAATAATAAGACAGCTATTATAATGAGGAGACACATGGAGGATTAAAAAAAAAAACCACACAGTAATTGTACAGTTGAAAAGTATGACACGTGAAATGAAAACTTCCCTGGAGGTCTAACACCACAGAAGACAATCAGTGAACTTTAAAAAACAAAAGGAAAACAAAAAATAGAAACTACCAAAGCTGAAGCATGGAGGTAAAATGGCTAGAAAAACATATGTACGTGTGTTTGGAGTCTGAAGAGGGTAATGGGGGGAAAGACGTAGGAAAAACTATTTGAAGAAATAGTGGCCAACATTTTTCCAAATTTGATGAAAATCTCAGTGAAACCTAGGCAGTATAAATACAGAAAATAACAAGTCACAATCAACTAATAAAAGCCACTGATAAAGGGAAAATCTTTCCCAAAACAAAGGGACACATTTTATACAGCCAACAATAAAAATGACAGCTGACTTAGCAGAAACAATGCAAGCCAGAAGAAAACAGAGACCTTTCTAAAAAAAGAAAAAAGAAACTGGAAACCAAGAAATTCTATATCCAGTGAAAATATCCTTCAAAAGACATTATTAGGCAAACAAAAACTAAGAGAGTTTGTCACCAGGAGATTTTCACTAAAAGAAAATACTTCAGGATGAAAGAAAAGGATTCCAATTATCGTGGACTACTCCTTCTAGTCATTATTAAGTAACTGATACTAGTTATCTATTCTCTATACAAAGGAATAAAGACCACCAAAAATGGTAAATACGGGCTATATGTTTCCCCTTTGCTTTTAAATTGCTTTAGAAGAAAACTGTTTAAAGCAAAATAATAAAGTATTGTAGGAGTAAAAAAGTCTGACAACAAGAGCACGAAGGACAGGAAGGGAAAATGGAAATACTTTGTTGTAAGGTTCTTACTTTATATGCAAAGTGGTAAATTATTATTTGTAGTCTGTGACAGAGTAGGATGCCTATTTTCGATTTTAGAACAAACTCTAAAAAAAATGCAACATGGTGATACAGCTTAAAAAGTCAATAGGGAAAATAAAAACCACTCATTATAAGCCACAAGGTAGCAGTAAAAGAGAAGAAGAGAGAGAAGGGAACAATAAAAAGAAAACAAATATCAAGGTGGAATACTTAAACCCAAGCATATTAATAATTGCATTGAATGTAAATGGCCTAAACGCTCCAATTAAAGGCAGAAATTATCAGACAATTAAAAAAAGAAGACCTAAGTATATACTCTGTAAGAAATGAACTTTAAATATAAAGACACATAGATTAAAAGTAAAAGGATGTAAAAAGATATACCATGCAAACACTAATCATAAGAAGGATGGAGTGCTTATTACATTAATATCAGAAAATTGTAGACTTCAGGACAAGGAAATTAAACAAAAACAAAGAGGGACATTTCCTAATGATAAAAGCAATTTTAAGACTAAACTTAAAATTATTATGAATACCGTATGTTGGTAAGAATGTAAACCGCTGGAACTCTCATACACTGCTGGTGGGAGTGAAAAATAGTGAAACTGCTTTGGAAAACAGTTTGATGATTTCTTACAAAGTTTATATACACTTATCATATGACCAGCAATTTCGGGCCTAGTTCTTTATTGAGGAGAAATGTAAACACATGTCTGCAAAAATATTTGTAAACAAACACAGAAACTTTACTCATAATAGCCAAAACAAAAAAACAAGTCAAATGCCCATCCACAAGTGAATGGATAAACAAATTGGGGTATATGCATAGAATACAACTAAGCATAAACCAGAATAAATAGGTAATACAAATAAAAAGATGGATGAGTCTCAAAAATATGATGTTGAGCTAAAGAAGCCAGATATAAAAATATATATATACTATATGATTCCATTCATATGAAATTCTGGAATAGGAAAAACTAATCATCAGTGACAGAAAGCAGACCTATGGTAACCTGAAACAGAAGATGGGAGACTGCCAAGGTATACAAACAGGGTGATCAACTGTCCCAGTTTACCTGGGACTATCTTGACAAATCCCTCAGTCCTGGGCAAACTGGGACATTTGGTCACCCCATTTTTTGGGGTGATGGAAATGTTCTAAACCTTGACCAGGATAGTGGTTATATGTTTGTCAAAACTCATTAAACTGTACGCTTAAAGTTGCTTACATTGTAAGTTACATATATTTTATTGTATGTAAATTAACATCTCTATGAAATTAATTTAAAAAGTAAAAAACAGACCATTATGTAATTTGTGATGACATTACTACCCTAAATACAACCATATGTCTACCCTTCTTCTGTTGCTATCTTAAGGCTAGCATTAAAAATTATCAGAGTCTGTCAAACCCTAAAATCTGAATTATTTTATAAACAGTATGTTTAGTCTTTAAGAAAGCAAAGGTATGAATTAAGATGCAAAGGGATGTAAGAATGCAAAGGTTAGACATAATTGAGAGGCATTTAAAAATTTTTTTCAGCCTCCTTAAGTCACTCACTCAACAAAGTTCCTATGCTCAAGGAGCTCTAGGGCAGAGAGACTTGTACATTATAAATCAAGTTCAAATAGCCAAGATCAGTACAACAAAATAAGCACAGATAATGAGTAAGGTGAAAGTGCTAACAATGCACTGGAGTAAGGAAAAGATTCAGGAAAGGATCCTGAAAGGAGAGGCAAGAGCTAATTTTACTTAAGGAATCTAGGAAGCAAGCGAGTCAGATGCACATTCTATGCGCTCTAGGTACCAAGTGGAGAACAGCATGATCTGGATAACTGTAACAGTTGAGTGCTAACAGAAAATAAGGATTAGAAAATGGATGGATGGCAATATTAAAGGCTAAAAGGTAAACAAGTGACAGATTATGAAGAGCAAGATTCTGAATGCATCACCATCTGCAATCAATACCACAAACATAAAACATTTAAATAAATCAACTATCCCATTTCTACTTCTGAGTATATCTAAGTTTTATGTTAAGTTTCTATTAGGTTCAGAGTGTATTTCTACCTTATTTATTTCAGCTCATTTATATTTGGAAACTCTGAAATCATATACTTAAACTTTTTCATTTCATAGATTAAGAAAAAGCATGTTTGACGTGGACTTCATCACTTCAGACACAAAACAAGTCTTAGGATTCCCCTAAATATTAAGAGGTGGAAAAGTAATTTTTTTCCAAAACTTTTAGACTAAGGGTACACTTAAAAAATAATTATTATTCCTGGATTTCCTAAAAACTGAGTCCCCCATAACGTAAAGGAAACGAAACTACACGTAATGTTTTATGCACTTTTCTGTAAGTATATCTCTCACACAATAAAAGGGGTGGATGTTCAAAATTATCACACCATTGGGAACTGTGTACTCTGAGTTATCTGTTATTAGAATAAGATCTTTCCATTTATTGCAAAAAAGCATTTTTTAAGTCCATTATCCTAGAACATCATGTGGAGTAGGTGGTGGAAAAACTCAAAGTACCAGAGATTAGCCTGTCACAACCCTTTGGGGATGCTGTTCATCCCTTATGATTAAATCAATCATTTCATTTGTACCCGGTCCCATCATGCTTAACATTTTTTTCATTCATTTAGTTGCAAATTTAGCTAACACCAATAAATATCAAGTCAGGAATTATGATTTATGTCTTCAAAGAAATAAAACACAGCCAAGAATCATCTGACAAAAGCTCTGCAATACATTTCTTTCACAGCTTTGCGTTTTAATGGCTCAACACCAGAGGTCGCCAAACTTTAGCAATAGAGCTGTATGTGCAGCCTTTAAAGCAAACGTGAAATAAAAGAAATTCTATTAGAAATCTGTTACTCCTCTGTTTAAAATCCTACAGTGGCTTCCAGCTGCTTACATACTCATGTGTTCTGGCCACTGCCCACAGCTCCAGCCTTCTCTCTCCTGGTAAACTCATATTCTATCCCCAACATTTAGAACCTTAGGCTCAAACCATAAAGCAACACACAATAGACCTGACTTCACTAAGCATCCTTGTCCAAATTAGCACGTATGTCCTCCATTCCCATCCTTTCACTAAATGGTGAATATCTTTCCATGTTTCAAGAGTCAGCTCAAGAGTTACCTCTTCTATGAAGTCTTTCCAGATAGGATTTACCTCCAAATAGGATGCTCCTGCCTTTGTACTCTGCTCAGACTTCTGGGATCATACCTGCCTTACTTTATTGCCCTCATTTGTTCCCTTCCTCCCCTCAGTGAGTCTCTGAACTCCTTGAGGGCAAAGACCCTCGATGTTCTAGCCCAGATAGTTCACTAAATCAACATGTTGTTAATGTGGTATGTACCCTGAAAGACTAAAAGGATACATGACCAAGGCTATACATAATGAATTCAATCAAAGCTTTTAAAATAAGCAGATAAAAACTGTGTGACACAGAAGCAAAAGAGATTATATGTGACATGGCTGAATAATTAAACATCTTTATTTCCTTTCTGCATAAAAGAAATGTTTATTCAAATTGCATAACTGTCAAGTTGGCTGCCTATATCATAAATGTGGACAAATTTCTCTAATTAGAAAACTAGAAAAGATGTCACTGAGCGAGTCTATTTCAAAATATTAGTACTCTATTGACACTGGAATCATTCCTACACATTTTTACTTCTACAGGATTGATATAAAATGCTTTGTCCTCTGGTATATTCCTACAATTTACAGGCTTTCCTTTTTTAAATCCACTAGATGTAGGTAGCCAAAATACTTAACTCCCAACACACACAGATTTTATCCAGTTTCTACCTACCTCTTTCTTACAATATATGAGTGAAATTTTGGTATAAGAATTTTTTTTTTTTTTGGGTGGTGTATGCAATGTTTCCTTCTCAGCGTTCTCCACTGATTTCCAAAAGGCAAGGAACCAACCCCCACCCTTCCCTGGCAAAAAAGTGCAGCAATACAAATATTAAAATCCCATTAGGAACATCAGTGAAGAAAAGAGCATCAAGTTGTCATGTTATTTGAACACAACTAAACAATTTGGCTGAAGTATTTTCTCAGCCTAGAGGGGATAAAATAGTACAGGAGGGTCCCTTTATGTGTCCATGCTGTACTCCATTTAATCCTGTGCCATCTGTCACTTAATCTGAGTCCTTTGCAAAACTATGGTCAGAGTTTATTGCCTTTCTTAAACTATAGTGGAAACAGCAACACGACCTGATCAAAAGTTCTGTAGGTGGATGCCGTCACTTGTCTTCAAAACAAAAATCTTTCAGATATACTTCATATATTATGAAATTCACCCCTTTAAAGTATAGAACTGATTTTTTTTTAGTATATCCAGAGGTGTACAGCCATCAACTGCTATCTAATTTTAGAACATGTTCATCACCCCAAAATGAAACCCTGCACCTATGAGCAGTCACTCCCATTTCCACTCTCCCCAATTCCTGGCAACCACTAATCTACTTTCTGTCTCTACAGATCTGCTTATTCTGGACATTTCACATAAATGGAATCACATTAACATGTGGTCTTTAGTGTCTGACATTTTCTTTATCCATTCATCAACTGATGGCCATTTGAAACATTTCTACTTTTTGGCTATAAATAATGTTGCTATGAACATTTATGTGCAAGTTTTTGTGTGGATAAATGTTTTCAATTCATTCCTATGAATGGAATTGCCAGGTCATATGGTAACTCTATGTTTAGTATTTTGAGGAAGTGCCAAACGATTTTTTGTTCACACCATTTTACAATCCCTCCAGCAATGTATGAAGATTTCAATTTCTCCACATCCTTAACAATGCTAGTTATTGTCTGTCTTTATTTTAGCCATCCTGATGAATGTGATGTAGTATTCATTATGGTATTGATTTGCATTTCTCTAATGACTAACAATGTTGAGCATCTTTCTTGTGTATGTGTGCCTACTGGTCATTTGTATGTCTTCTTTCGAGAAATGTTATTCGGATCCTTTGCCCATTTTTCTATTGGGCTGTCTGGTTTTTTTTTTTTGTTTTTTTTTTTTTGCGGTACGCGGGCCTCTCACTGTTGTGGCCTCTCCCGTTGAGGAGCACAGGCTCCGGATGCACAGGCTCAGCGACCACGGCTCACGGGCCCAGCCGCTCCGCGGCATGTGGGATCTTCCCGGACCGGGACACGAACCCGTGTCCCCTGCATTGGCAGGCGGACTCTCAACCACTGTGCCACCAGGGAAGCCCTGGGCTGTCTTTTTATCATTGAGGTGTAAGAGTTCCTTATTCTGGATACAAGTCCTTTATCATATATATGATTTGCAAAACTTTTCTCCCATTCTGTGTGCTGTCTTTTAATTTTCTGGACGGTGTCCTTTGAGACACAAATTTTTAAATTTTGATTAAGTTCAATGTATCTGTTTTTTCTACTGTCGCTTGTGCTTTTTGTGCCGTATCTAAAAAGTCACTGCCTAATTGAAGGTCACAAAGATTTACACCCATGTTTCTTTCTAAGAGTTTCATAGTCTTGGCTCTTATGTTTAGGTCTATCCATGTTGAGTTAATTTTTGTATACGGTGTAGAGGTAGGTGTCCAACTTCATTCTTTTGCATATGGATAGCCAGTTGCCCAAATATCATTTGTTAAAAAGACTATTGTTTCCCTGTTGAACTGCCCTTGTCAAAGGTCAACGGACCATAAATGTAAAGGTTTATTTCTAGACTCTCAATTCTACTCCATTGATCTACATGCCTACACTCATGTCAGTACTATACTTTCCCCAACCCTTTCTTGAGGTTTAACTGACAAATAAAATTGTAAGACATACAAAATGTACACAGTGGTGATTTCATATACATATAAAGGATTTCCACCATCTAGTTAATTAACATATTCATCACCTCACAGTTTCTTCCCTTCCTTCCCTCCTTCCTTCTTTTGTTGAGAACATTTAATAGTGTTATCAACTATAGCCACCATGTTTTACATCAGATCCTCAGACCTTATTCATCTTATAAAGTCTGTCCTCTTTTACCAACCTCTCTTCATTTCCTCCACCTCCCTAAGCCTCTGGTAACCACTTTTCTACTCTCTGTTTCTATGACTTGACTTTTTTCTTTTCTTTTTAGATTCTACATACATGGAATACCATGCAGTAGTTGTCTTTCTCTCTCTGGCTTATTTCATTTAGCACAATGCCCTAAGGTCCATCCATGTTGTCACAAATGGCAGGATTTCCTTCTTTCTTGTGGCTGAATAATATTCCACTGTATATGCACTGTCTTGAATGCTGCAGCTGTATAATAAGTTTCAAAAATGGGAAGTATGACTTTACTCTTTTTTTTAAAGATTGTTTTGACTCTTTTTTTCTTCTTGAATAAAATTTTATATTTGGCAACAAGTACCCTCCTTCCCCCTGAAAAAGGTGATTACTGTTTTGATTATGCAAATTATTCAACATAAAGTAAAAAAGTCATTCTTGGTTAATACATATTCACAGGAGTCAAAAGGTCTTTTTTTTTCTAGGTGAATCTCAGTCATAGTGGTATGCTCAAGGTAGGAGTACAAAACAGAAAAGGGGCTAGGGGTGGGATTAGAATCTCTTGGGTTTAAAAAAAAAAAAAAAAAACCTCACTGTATTTCCCAAACTTTTAAAAATCACACTCCACTTTGAGACACATAAACATTTTATACACACATCACCCAGCTCTTGCTTCCTTTGAGAATCACTAACACTATAGTTCTTCGTAGCACCACAAGCCAAGATTTTCTTCATGTTTTCCTTCTATTATATATGTATCAATAAAATAAAAATCATGTTTTATAAATATCAATCAGTATGCTTTTAACAAAATAAATGCCCCTCTACAAGATTCCAGTGTTTGTTTATATTGGACCTTGAAATTAAGCAAACACACCAAAGAACTCAAAATGCAACCATGCGGAAGAATCTGCAGTTGATACGTGACGTGTATTAAATCCCACAAAGAGTAATTCTGTGCATGGTCTTCTGAGTGGGGTTGTAAAATATAACTATCAGTACAACAGTTTTGAGGTCACAATGTCATGAAACTTAGGTCTGTGTGAAAAAAGTTTCTTTGCATAAATAAAACATATCCTGGCAACTTAGTAAATCATTTTATACTGCTTGTTTTGGGGAAATTAAAGATTTCAAATGGATGTCATTATTCTCAAGTCAAAAGCTAAACTAGACCACATTGTCAGGAAACGACTTCTCTGTGCCTGGGCACACTTACATATAAGCGGACAGAGATTTAACCAAATATTAGTATTACTGTAGAGTCAGTAAAATTTCATAGTAGTTACTTAAAACTTGATGTTTCTTCTGGTCTATGTACAACATATTAATGTAAAGATGTAGTTGAGGAGTTTTACATTAAAATGATTATTCTAATACTCATTTACTCATTCACTTATTTTTATTTTATTATTTTTTTTTGCGGTACGTGGGCCTCTCACTGTTGTGGCCTCTCCCGTTGCAGGCTCAGGATGCGGTCTCAGTGGCCATGGCTCACAGGCCTAGCTGCTCTGCGGCATGTGGGATCCTCCCGGACCAGGGCATGAACCCGTGTCCCCTGCATTGGCAGGCGGACTCTCAACCACTGCGCCACCAGGGAAGCCCTGGGAAAGCCCTGATTCACTTATTTTTAAAACGTTGACATTATGTACATAATATTTATACTGCAGGCAGTTACTACAAATTGTAAATAGGGATATTTAAGCTAGGGATTCTGGATGAGCTTCAGAAAGTCCAAAGTTCACCTGATATCATATGCAAAACTCTGGCATAACTGCATTTTTCAGGGGGAGAGTCCATTGCTATGAAAAGATTTTCAGAGGTCCATGATCCGAAAGCTACTAAAAGTTGCTGCTCTAGTCAGTAATAAACATAGAAAAATTTAAACAAGTAATACAAGAATGAAAAAAGCAATAATTTTTTTAATATATTGCATACTATATTGATATATTACAAGTAAAAATCTGTACCACAATGTGTAATGTGGTGTGCTTAATTGTTCCGGAGAGTGGAAAAAGGAGAGAGAACTAAGTTTAATATGCTGTCCCTGCAGTCTGTTAACAACACAAGAGCTCTATAATACGACAGCACAAGAAATATCACCAGGTAACAAATGATTAAGCTCCAAATGCATGTTAGCAAAGATGCATCATGGATCCATCAAAAAACTTAGGAAAAGAAGTATTTTATACTTATTAAATTCTGATTTAGTTAATATCTGAGACCTCTGTCTGAAAGACTGTTTAATGGTGAAAATGTTAAGCCAGGAGAGAGTGCACACACAGGTGCTAAACAACTCATAACACAGAGATAACTGAAAGCTAAACTATTTGCTAAACAAAGATGATGAAAATGACACTGAGCTCTACTTGAAAGCAAGGAATCCACTATTACAACCTTGATTGCTTTAGATGAAGCACAACTAAATCTAGTCCAAAGACATCACAAACTGATTTCGTACATTCATTACAATAAGATTTAGAGGCTGTTTCCCTTGCTTTGTGGTCACACTTTAAAAATACTAAATTAATGGGTTCTAGACAACAAGTTGACATTAAGTATCATATTGTTTTCCCCAGAGCTACAAAATACCATGAATAGAGGACACCAATTTAGCTAAAGATGAATCAGACAGGATTTTCCTACCACCCAACCCCTCCCAGATAACAGTAGTGGTGGTACTCATCTTTGTCATTATCATCTTTCTAGGATTAAAGTAAGGATTAAATGTGGTAATATATGTAAAGTGCTTAGCCCAGTGCCTGGTGAAGAGGACTTATCTCACTGAGTGGTAGCTTTTATAATTAGCAGTATTTTACCAATATTTGAAAATGTAGACTTCTGAGGGGCCAGATAATCACTGATCTATTTGTCTATAAATTATACTGCAAAGAGCCATCAGTCAAACTGGAAGACCAGGAAAACAATGATTTAGACAGACATTTGTAATAAAATGCAGCTCTCTTAACTCTATGTAACTGTTTTTATTTGTTTCCTAACAAAAGATTCTGGCACAAAACAACTGAAAACATCTATTTTTTTCATAGTTTCTGGGATTTCAAAAAGCTGATTGTTTAAAAAAAAAAATCAACATCACAGAACAGTAAAAAGTTAAAATCCTCTTTTTCCCCTCTGTCTCCTTAATCCCACTCTCCACTGCTAAATCTTTTTCTACTGATAGGCATCACAAGAAATGAAGTCTACTTACTTAGCTATAATAACATAATCAAAAGATTATTTGGATCTGTTTTTTACTTTCAAATTTCTAAAGTTTCTGCTAGAGATAAGATTTTACTAGTTCTTACCTGTGTAAGAGCCATCTACACAAAATATCTAAATTGAATAATTATTGCTAAGAGAAAATTAAACAATAGCTTAGTAAAGTTGTTTTAAAAAGGGAAATTATGTAATTTTAAATGCCTTATAACAAATTATTTAAGTATGTTTTGCACCCCAATGCTCATACCAGCACTATTTACAACAGCCAAGACATGGAAGCAACCTAAATATCCATCAACAGATGAATGGATAAAAAAGATGTGGAAGATGTGGTGTACGTATATACACACGCACAAAACAGAATACTACTCAGCCATAAAAGGAATGAAATGGTGCCATTTGCAGCAACATGGATGGACCTGGAGATTATCGTACTAAGTGAAGTATGTCAAAAAGAGAAAGATAAATACCATATGATATCACTTATATGTGAAATCTAAAATATGACACAAATGAACTTATTTATGAACAGAAACAGACTCACAGACACAGAAAACAAACTTATGGTTACCAAAGGGGTAAGGTTACCAATGGGGGAGGGATAAATTAGGAGTCTGGGATTAGCAGATACGAACTACTATATATAAAATAGATAGGGCTTCCCTGGTGGCGCAGTGGTTGCGCGTCCGCCTGCCGATGCAGGGGAATCGGGTTCGTGCCCCGGTGTGGGAGGATCCCACATGCCGCGGAGCGGCTGGGCCCGTGGGCCATGGCCGCTGGGCCTGCGCGTCCGGAGCCTGTGCTCCGCAACGGGAGAGGCCACAACAGAGGGAGGCCCGCATACCACAAAAAAAAAAAAAAAAA
>NC_041214.2:94373786-94387144 GCF_002837175.3 Physeter macrocephalus | reverse complement strand
CCCGGTCTGGGAGGATCCCACATGCCGCGGAGCGGCTGGGCCCGTGGGCCATGGCCGCTGGGCCTGCGCGTCCGGAGCCTGTGCTCCGCAACGGGAGAGGCCACAACAGAGGGAGGCCCGCATACCACAAAAAAAAAAAAAAAAAGATAAACAAGGTCCTACTGTATAGCACAGGGAACTATATTCAATATTCTGTAATAAACTATAATGGAAAAGAACATGAAAGAATATGCATATATATGTATACCTGAATCACTTTGCCGTACACCAGAAACTAACACAATGTTGTAAATCAACTATAAAAATAAAAAATTTTTTAAAAAATGATCTACATGTTTAATGTCATGCTTTTCTAAAAGAGATATATCCAAATTTAAAAGGCTAGTTACTACAGTTATGAAAGCTATAGAGAAATTCTATCATCTGGAGGTGGACTCTAACTACTTCTGCCTTTAAAACTCTTCCATTAGAAAGAAATGGTCAAATTATTACAAAGCATAAGTAAATGTTTATGGAATAAATCAAAGTATATCTCTAGGAACATTAATACATTTAAAACTTGAAATTCTACAAAATGGTTGGTTTCTTTCAAATATTAAGTTCTGTGATATTTTAATCCAAAAATTCAACTCTGGACTGAAGTTTGCCTTTCCTTACTTCAAATTTACATTTTAAAATTTGGAGGGTGAAAAGAAACTATTAGTAAAACCTACAGCATTCCCAGGTCCAGAATTTCCTAGACTGCTTCAACTTCAATCCATCTGGGGAATTTTGGGGACATCTGGGGAATTTGGGGGACATCTGTCATTTATATAAGGAAGTTAATGATCAAATCTTTGAGAAGCTAAATATGGAATTTCTTTTCAAAAGCAATAGTTTATCACTTTATCTTTATATTATTCTTTTCAGAATCAATTATGTAATTCAGAATAGAATGTACAATAGAATCTATGCAGTCATTAAAAAAATCACTTAGTCAACATACACTTCTTCACATGAGAAATACATTTAATTATTTAGTAAAAAAAAGTCTACAAAACAGATGGCACTTTTGTTTTAACATACATATGCATAGAAAAGTGTATAAAAATATTCACAGAAGTTATTTTTCATGATGTACTAGAACAGAAAGTGATTACTTTTGTTCTTTTCTTTGCATTTGTGTCTGGGTATATTTTCTGCATTAAGCATATAAAATTATAACATATATAATTATAAAAAAGTAATCATATTAAAAAATACTACCTTTTCCAAGTCTTCAAAAGACTCTTTAACCCCACTGCTATGACTTATGGCAGAGGTGCCAAAGGGCAATGCTATATCACTGAACCTATGGTTTGTGAAATTCCTGACAGATGTTCTCCCAAAATGTTTTATTTTTATCCAGGTATCTGAAACCACAACAAATATTTCTTAAGAGTATTTTAACTAGTATGTCAAGGAAGAATTTAAGAAAAAAAATCTTATTATCTGAGAAGTCCCAAACAGAATCTCTCTGTTTACATATGCTTTGAAAATCCAAGCACTTTTTGATACTCAGAGATTAACCGGCATAATGAGATTCTGATCTGATAATCCTATGTATGAAATCAACTTCAGAAAGCTAAGTGTTTTTCATGCTTAAAAATGATTTCTCATGACTTTCAATTCCATTCTGCCTTATACTTTTAACTTACTCTGAAGATGTATTTTAATTTTATTCTAAATATTTTTCAAAAGTCTTATTTGAGGATAAGTAGGGAGGTTAAGGTTAAGCTAAGTTAGCTCAGTTTAAATAATACTCTGTGTTACTCATTCTGTAAATTATTGGCATGGACGTCCAAGCCAATAAAATTTAATAAACAACATATACAACAACAATCACACTAACTTTTCTTATTAATTCCCAGGTAATTCCAAATTCATGAATGAACAATGATCTAGTAGATTAATTCAATTTAAATACTTACTGAAAACTATTTTGGTGTCCTTGGATATTAAAACACAACAATAAATGAAAGTCCCTGCTCAGAAAGTTTATAAAATAATTAGGTAATTCTACCATTTATAATTTATGAAGTTTGCTGTACGATTGTTCACTTTTTGCATAAACTCAAAATCAGAGAGAAGAGTACCTATTGTACTGGGGGCAGGGGTGTGGGGGGGGCTGTGTCAGCTACCTCCAGATACTCCAGAGGAATACCCATGAGGCTTTCAAGAGAGAAAACGGAAAGAGCAGAAAGGAACAGTAACATAGATTCCCTAGTTACCGAAAGGACTAAGGGTGCATGACTAACATCTCAAAAAAGCTGAGACTTGAGTTGGGCAACTGTGAGACCACTTTTCACGGAAAACTCAAATCTATTCTTGAAGTCCTGATTAGCAGAAATGACAATATTTGCTTAAAATATAAAATGTCTTAATACATTTAACTTTAAAAGCTAACCTATACAACTCTTTTCTGACATACACCTTAGATCAGGAAAACTGGAACAGTTATATCAGAATTAGTTAAGAGTTCTTATTTCAATGAAACATCACAGATATTCAATATGTAAAGTACAGACAGGATCAACAAGACTTAGAGCTAACTTAAACACACAAAATCCCTACAAAGCTTATTAACCTCCACGCAATAAGATTTAGAGCTATACCATACACACATACACACACACCCCAATACAATGTTCTATTAATTAACCTTAGTGTAATGTATAACTTTAGATCACCAAATGGGTGGTAAACTAATACTGATATATCATTTATCCTGGGTAGTACTGCTTAAAACTGTAAAAGGGACTGAGAAGCTTGATATCCCAAACTGCCCTGGGATGTTAACTCCATTATATCATCTTCAAAACATCTATAGAAAGTGATCTTGGAACTTCAGTAGGTGATGACTATGTATAAATGCAAGATGACAAGATAACATATAAATGAAAAGAGTGTTTTGTTTTAGAGATGGCCTACTACAACAAATTAATCATGGACAAACTTGCAACAAATAAGCCCTAAATAAAAATGAAGTCTTAAACCATCAATAACAAATTGACAGTTTCTACTAAAATTAAATAAGCACAGACCAATATTAGTAGAAAACTGAATTACAAGGACTGACAAAAAGTGGTGAAATAAGCTCTGGACTTAAAGGTTTATAAGATATGAGATATAGGATTTATCACAGATATTCAGTTTAGCTTCCTAAGCAATTTCATTTGTACCCTGTATGAATTCATTAAAATTAACGACAAAGAATAAACCATCACACAGTTCTAAACTATCATCAGTACAGAAATGACGCAGTTCTAATAAGCTAAACATATATGACAAATAGAATGTCAATATGCCAGGAGAATTGTAGTATGGTAAACTCAAGTACATCAACTGAAAGCCTGGGGATAGAAGAAATGCTGAATGGTTGTACTGACTAAGGGTCAGCAAACTATGGCCCAATCTCTGTTTATGTAGGAAGGGCCCAGGAACTAAGAATTGATTTTAAAGATAAACATTTGCAATCAATTTGATGATATGAAACACTGACTTTGAACCCCAATTAAGAGAAATGTTACAGCCCCCTCAAAAGAAATCCATTCCTCTAATTGGTAGACTTGAATTTCATCAATGAAAAATTTGTGGAAATTTTTTTGTTATATTGAGTTGGCCAAAAAGTTCGTTCGGTTTTAAGTACAAATAAAAGACACATTTTTCATTTTCACGAAGAACGTTACTCAACAACGTGTTCAGTAACTGAACAAACTTTTTGCCCAATCCAATATATCTCAGACATCCTAACTTTCATTTTAGCCCACGAAGCCTAAAATGTTTTATCTAGCCCTTTATAGAAAGTTTGCTAACTCCTGTATTAGAATACTAATTTGAATAATAATGAAGAATACATAGGCTTTTAGCAAACAAGGAAATCAAACTATCTGAACTTAGATCTGAGTGTAGTGTGGGAATCAGGAAGGAAGTAGATCTGTTGAACTAAGTTTAAAACTTCAATTTGAAACTAAAAGATGGTTACTAAAAAAAGACAGCAAAATACCAGTGATCTCCAGTGCAAATCATAAGAAATTATATAGATAGGAAGATTCTTGATTACACATGGATGTTTTCAACCACACTTGCACACACTGATACCTAGCAAAATCATTTATCAAAAGTAACATATTCTTATAAATGAAGTACAAGGATTTTAAAATAACTTAATCACCGTCCTGTGTATAACTAGAAAAAGCTACTGAGAACCAACAAGGACCTACTGAATAGCACAGGGAACCCTGCTCAATATTCTGTAATGACCTAAATGGGAAAAGATTTAGAAAAATAGATAATGTATATGTATAAGTCAATCACGTTGCTGTACACTTGAAACTAACACAACATTGTTAATCAACTATACTCCAATATAAAATACAAATTTTTTTTAAATAAATAAATAAATAAATAAGCTGCTGAGGCTCAGCACAATAAAAACTAAATTCAAGCTGTCCAGATACAAAACAGGCTGCATTCCAAAGTAGCGATCTGATGCTGGAAGTATTCAAGAAAACACTGAAAAATCATCTGTCAGTAATGTAACTAAGAAGGTTCTTTCACTGGATGGAGAACTGGACTACATAACCTCTAAGGAGATTTTCAATTTTCCACTTCTGTGACATTTGGAAAATCAAGAATAAAGCCTAATAGACAGTAGGTGTTGTTGCTTTGGACAAACTATAACCTTAGAATCAACCAATCTAGTGTTCTAAATACAGAGACACTAGATATTACTAAAGGGGGGGTGTGAGAACTTATTTAAGATCTCAAATATTAAAAACTTTAAAATGTCAGTACTGCTGTTCTTAAGAGACAGTATGAATTCCAAAATAATAATACTTTGGATCTGATGTTGTTAATAAAGGTGCTGACAGACCTAATAAATAAAATTATAAGTAAATTTATAAGTAAAAATTTCCTTAAATTATAAGTAAAAATTCTGCTTCTATCAAGTGGTCTAGTCATACATACTCACTTTTTCTTTTTATAAATATTTAGATATTGACTAAATACAAGCATCTCCTATGTGCTCAGCAGAGTATTATGAGCAGAGAGCACATGGTGAGCAAAAATAGACATAGCTTGGGTTTTTATTCAGTTTATATACATTTTAGTGATCTATTGCTTTTTTTTTTTTTTTTTTTTTTCTTTGCGGTACGCAGGCCTCTCACTGTTGTGGCCTCTCCCGTTGCAGAGTGCAGGCTCTGGACGCGCAGGCTTAGCGGCCATGGCTCATGGGCCTAGCCGCTCCGCAGCATGTGGGATCTTCCCGGACAGGGGCACGAACCCGTGTCCCCTGCATCGGCAGGCGGACTCTCAACCACTGCGCCACCAGGGAAGCCCTGATCTATTGCTTTTAAGTACTTTAAATAACAGATATATCCCTTTCTCGCATCAGACAGCCAAAACAGCTTTTCTAGTATCACGTAACAAAAGAATAAGTCAATTAGAAAGCAAAAGCTGAGCTCTTATACTTCTTCCACAGCTGAACTTGCTATGTGATCTTAGATCACGTTCTCCATTTCCTCAGTTTTTCATGAGTGTGTGAGAGATATGGATTCTTAGAGAACAGCAATAAGATTCCTTCCAGTTCAAAAATTCTGATCCAATCTTCTCACCTTGATTATTTCTACCAATTGATCCACACCACTATCCCCTGGAAATATTGGTTGTCCTAGCAACAGCTCAGCCAACACACAGCCTGCAGACCATACATCTGAAAAGAAAACAAAAGCTTATTAATACTCTGTAGCTTAAGTTGCATTAAACTGTATACATTTTCTAATTTTACTTTGGTCAGATAAATATTACAAGGAAAAGATTGTAAAATCCAAAAGAGGGAAAAAAGTCATCAAACTATCCTTAATGCATTTTAAAATTGTGTTAAACTTACTAAACAGGAAACAGGACAATAAGAATATTCTAATAAAGAGTAATATCTATTTAATTATCAAATACCAGATGTTCAAGTCTTCAACAACCAAGATAGGGATTATAGAATGAAAACACAGCACATGATTATTTACTTATTATACTTAAAAATAAGTCAAAGTGATACAATCTCTTCACATTGGCAGGTACTTATACAGAGTAGCAGAAAGCAAGGGTTTAATCTCCTATATACAGGGTTGTAAGCCAATGGAAATTTCTGAGAAAAAAATTTTAATACTTTAAATGGTTAACTTTTGTCTTGTAATATGACTGAGAAAAATGTGCTTAAATATATGAATATTTTAAAATGCAAAGATAGAAGAATACATTTTATTTTACAAATTATAAAACATAATTCACTTTTAAGTTAAAGCAGAAACCTCAATCTTGAGAGAAAACTTTAAAAAATAATTTAATAAATTTTAATAATTTATAAATAAATTTACTAATTAAAAAAATAAAGCGTACATCCTGGCTTACCCACGATAGTCCTGGTCTAGATGACTGTCCTGGGATAATTACGAAGAGCATCCCCTTTCTCTCTTAAAAGTATTACCAAATGAAAAGATAAATTATATGGGCACTCTATTTAGAGCCCACTACCTAAGACTTCCTGCAAGAAAAAGCTAATTTTCAGTTTCTGGATTCCTGGGTTTTGTATGAATCATCAAACAAGTGTTTTAGGGAGATGAACATAAATCATTAATGGGCTTTCCATCTACCAGTAGGGAAGGAGAAGAATGGTGAATGGCATGGGGACAACAAATGATTTAATCAGTCTGATGTGGTAAGATGCACTAACAAGAGGAACTGGAAACTAACACAACATTGTAAGTCAACTATATTCCAATATAAAATAAAAATTAAATTAAAAAAAAAAAAAAGAAGAATTGGAAATCCCTGCTCCAATGACTACATTTTACTGGCTTGGAAAAATAATGACAGAAAATTCATTTAAGAAATTCAAGTTGATTTTTTCCAGCTACTCGTTCACTTTTAATACCATTGTTAAAAATATTTCCAAAATATATCTATATTAGAACACTTTTAAATATATTTATTTTTATTTATAAATCTTCCAGAGTCTTAAGAAGCAAGTATCCTAAATCTAAAAGGAAAAGTCAAATCTAGGCTTGTTAGGGTTCAAAAGGTCTCAGCTGAATCAGTGGCCTATGATGAGTCTTACGCCTAGAACGTCAGAATCTGGTTTTAGTCATGCAAAGGAGGCTACTGGAAAGCAGGTACTCATAATATCCAGAAAATTGATCCTAGTAGAGGAAACAGATTACACTGGCCCTTTTTTTGTGAGAAGTATTCCCAAAGAACTGCTAGGCACATGGACATTTATAGAAGTAATATACTCTTAAGAGGGTTAAAGGTTTATGTTAAACATGCCTTAATATGTCAGATAATATGGTCATGACTTTTTTAAAAGCAGCAAACCAGGACTTCCCTGGAGGCGCAGTGGTTAAGAAACTGCCTGTCAATGCAGGGGACATGGGTTAGAACCCTGGGCCAGGAAGATCCCACATGCCGCAGAGCAACTAAGCCCATGTGCCACAACTACTGAGACTGCGCTCTAGAGCCAGCAAGCCACAACTACTGAGCTCACGTGACGCAACTGCTGAAGCCCACGCACCAAGCCCATGCTCCACAACAAGAGAAGCCACCGCAATGAGAAGCACATGCACTGTAACGAAGAGTAGCCCCCACTCTCTGCAACTAAAGAAAGCCCGCATGCAGCAATGAAGACCCAATGCAGCCAAACATAAAATAAATAAATTAAAAATAAATAAATAAAAGAGGCAAACCGCATTTATTTTTTTGTTTGTTTGTTTGGTATTTGTATGCTTTGGGACTAAGGAATTCTCTTCAGAAGCAATATATAACAATAAAATAAAGTTGACCTCCACCTGCATGCCACCCTAAGGTTGCTCCTTTCTTAGCTTCCTATTCATGTCTAACTGATCATACTCTGTATGTGCACTACTACTAGTGGGCTAAAATGAGGTAGACGAGGAGGTCAATGAAGAATGAAGCAAACTGCCTCTATTCAATTCCTTCCATCATTAAAGATCTTTTGTGACAAACTATACAGAATTGGTGGGTTTATCCAAACTACTAATGAAAAAATCAGACTGTTCCTTTTGAGCTGCCTTAAATAACCAACTGAGACAGCACAGCAGGAGTGTCAGTAATATGGTCATCCTACCACTTTAATCATAAACTTAATGGATGCAAATTCTCCAACTGGCAATCAAGCTCAGAAGGGAATATTTCAGGGGAATTTATTTTTAAGGGAAGAAAAGGTATACTTAGAATTTATTTAAAATTTTAAGTTAAAAATAACTGTAATCCTAAAGAAATCACACAATCACAAAGGAGTAGCTTATAATACAAGAAACATAAAAGTAGGATAGTAAATATATCTTAAATTCTATACATTTTTGCATATCAATCTTTAAGAAGAAATATAATTCAAGGCATATTTATATTTAAGAACAGATTAGTAATACTAAATTACTAAAACCAAGATATAATAAATAATTACAAGCCATTATATTCAGGTCCATTACTTACCTATACTAGAGGTATAATCAGTGGCTCCAAAGATCAACTCTGGTGCCCTATAGTACCGAGAACAGATATACGAAACATTGGGTTCTCCTCGGACCAGCTGCTTTGCACTAATAAAAAAATCAAAAGCAGAAATTCTTTAAATTAAATCTAAACCGTATCATTGCTACTGTAAACTGCTATCATTCACAACACAATGTTTATCTAAGATTCCCATAATTCCAATCATGCAATATATAAGAAAAAGAAAATATGAACCATAACTACCTCTGACAAAACAAACTTATAATTTTAACATATCACTCTGAAAAAAGAACAGTAACTTTTAAAGAATGCATTTGTTAACTGTCACCTGAGGAAAAAGATTTTTAAAAAAATCACAAAATGACAAATGTTGAATTGCTTCTGCTCTTGTTCCCTGAATTCCACCTTTAAAATACAAAGAAGAAAAGGGCAGAAAAATGAGAGGTACTTCCCCTCACCAAAAAGCACAGTAATAGATTATAATATAAGAATGAATACTGCTTACCCAGTATGTTTTTTAAAAAGGTAAGAAATTGGCCACTCTCTTAAAATTTGACTTCTGACTCAGAGTGAGTATCCCAAAGCTTGCAGATCCAATCTACTTTATGTTTTTCCACCATTTGGTCAATTTATTAACTGTCTAAGCATTCGTTATCCATTAATAAAAGGCCCTTTCCTGTACGGCAGAGATAATTCACAGTCCATGAATTCTAATTCTGCTGTCGTAAGTTAAATCACACATTCTATTAATCCAACTTTCCTTCCCAAATACTTTGTGGCATGTATTTTAAATATTAAAATTAGTTTCTTTCAAAGTACCTCTCAAGATAACTTGAAGACACACTAAAATAAATAAACTGCTATAGAAGCTAACCATTTTGACATACAATAATAGGAAAGATAAATACAGGAAATAAATACAAACATCAAAATCAAAACAGTAAAAAAGTAAGTAACAAGAAAAGGTATAAAAAAAATTTTTAGGTAAAGGTACAGGAAAATCAGAGTAGAGATAGATGAAAGTAGTCACAAAGGTTTCAGTTTGAGCTTTCTTTTCTTCCATTTATTTCTCGTCAATGATAAGTCTGACCATAACCTGGTCTTCCTTCATCATAAGTTTTGAAGTTGGGAGGCAGTTTATTTTTTAACATTCTTACCAAGGTTTGACATACAGCAGCCATTTCATAAATTAATAAACATTAATCCCTGTTTTTAGGCTGCATGAAAATTAAGACACTTTTTTAGCAAAACTGATAAAACCTTTCTACCTTATAAAGAATTTTCTAAATTAACAAGACGGATTCCAATTATTCAGTCAGAAAATTCACTGATAAAGAAGGTAATGTTAGAAATGCCACTTGATGGAGCTACCTTCAAAGTGTATCCCAAACTCTACTTGCTCAAACTAGCCGTTAAAAACAAAAAAGGCAGCTTTGTTATCACAGCTATTAAAAGTGAACTAGGCAGAGTCAAGATGGTGGTGTGGGAAGACACAGAGTTAGCTTCTCCCCAAAACTAGTGTGCCTGCCGGCCGCTGGTGGAGAACACTAACGCCCAAGGAGATTACTAGGAACCCCAAAGTGAACTGGTAGGAAGTAGGGGGACTGAAGGGGGAGGAGAAGTGGAGGTCAGACAGGATCTGTGCCCCTGAGGTCGGGGAGATCAGGAGAGGCAGGCGGGAGGGACTCTCTGGGAAGAGAAGGAGAGGAGCAGAGGGTGATCGCCTGGCCCACTTGGGCTGGGGAGCCTGCTGAGCTCTCAAGCCAGTACCCTGCCTCCAGAGCCCCATCCAGGCCATGTGGGTCCTGGGGGCATAAGAGGGAGGCTGGGGAGATGATGGAGTGGCAGGTGGGAGGAGCCATCCAAGGAGGGACAGGAGAGAAGCAGAGGGCGATTGCCCTACCCGCTGGGGCCCCTGGGCAGCCTGCTGAGCTCCCAGACCGACCCCCTGCCCTCCAAAGCCTCCTCCAGGTCTCATGGGTCCTTGGGGGCATAGGAAGGAGGCCTAGGGGAGAACAGGAGAGGCAGGTGGGAGGGGCCCTCCAGAGGAGAGGGAGAGGAGCACAGGGCAACTGCCCCACCCTCTAGAGCCCAGGAAGATTGCTGGGCTCCCCTGTGAGGTCCCCCACCCTCTGAGACCAGGGCTGGCGGGGGTGGGGGGGTGGGGTGGGGGTGGGGTGGTGGTTGTGTGTGGACACGGGACCTGGGTCCCTTCTGTTCCTTCAGCCTAAGCCCCACACCCACAGCCCCCAGGGCCTTTTCCAGCCCTATCAGTCCTGAGCTTTGGCCCTGCCCGCCGCCTAAACCTCACCCTTGCTTAGGCCCTGCCCTCCACAGCCAAGGCCTCCCCTGCACCTTTTTTTTTCTTTTTTCTTTTCCCTCCTTCTCTTCTTTACTATTATGGTATTGATGTGCCTTCTGGCTGTTGATTCATCTATACTTTTATTTTTATATTCTTCCTAACACATCTGTTTATTTTTTACTTTGTCATTGTTTTTTTTTTTTGCTGCCCCAGGCAACTTGCGGGACCTTAGTTCACGAACCCAGGGTTGGGCCAAAATTCCTGCGGTGGGAGCTCCGAGTCTGACCACTGGACTAACAAAGAACCTCAGACCTCAGGGAATGTTCACTGGAGATCTCACGGAGTTTCCTCATCTCAGCACCAAGACCCAGCTCTACCCAATAGCCTATAAACTCCAGGGTTGGAAGCCTCAGGTCAAACAACCAGTAAGTCAGAAACATAATCCCACTCATTAGGGGAAAAAAAAAAAAAATGACACGGCAAAAAAATATGTCACAGATGAAGGAGCAAGGTAAAAACCTACAAGGCCAAATAAATGAAGAGGAAATAGGCAATCTACCTGAAAAAGAATTCACAGTAATGATAGTAAAGATGATCCAGAACCTCGCAAATAGAATGGAGGCATGGATTGAGAAAATACAAGAAATGTTTAACAAAGATCTAGAAGAACTAAAGAACTAACAAACAGAGATGAACAACACAATAACTGAAATGAAAAATACACTAGAAGGAATCGATAACAGAATAACTGAGGCAGAAAAACGAATAAGTAAGCTGGAAGACAAAATGGTGGAAATAATTGCTGAGGAGCAGAATAAAGAAAAAAGAATGAAAAGATTGAAGACAATCTTGGAGACCTCTGGGACAACACTAAATGCACCAACATTCGAATTATGGGGGGTCCCAGAAGAAGAAGAGAAAAAGAAAGTGTCTGAGAAAATATTTGAAGAGATTATAGTTGAAAACTTCCCTAACATGGGAAAGGAAACAGTCACCCAAGTGCAGGAGGCACAGAGAATCCCACACAGGATAAACCCTAGGAAAAACACACCAAGACACATATTAATCAAACTAACAAATATTAAATTCAAAGAAAAAATATTAAAAGCAGCAAGGGAAAAACAAAAAATAACATACAAAGGAATCCCCATAACGTTATCAGCTGATTTTTCAGCAGAAACTCTGCAGGCCAGAAGGGAGTGGCAGGATATACTTAAAGTGATGAAAGAGAAGAACCTACAACCAAGAGTACTCTACCCAGCAGGGATCTCATTCAGATTCGATGGAGAAGTCAAAAGCTTTTCAGACAAGCAAAAGCTAAGAGAATTCAGCACCACCAAACCAGCTTTACAACAATTGCTAAAGAAACTTCTCTAACTGGAGACACAAGAGAAGAAAAAGACCCACAAAAACAAACCCAAAACAATTAAGAAAATGGTAATAGGAACATACATATCAATAATAACCTTGACTATAAATGGATTAAATGCCCCAACCAAAAGACACAGACTGGCTGAATGGATACAAAAACAAGACCCATATATATGCTGTCTACAAGAGACCCACTTCAGACCTAGGGACACATACAGACTGAAAGTGAAGGTATGGAAAGGGAAATCATGCAAAGGGAAAAGGGAAATCACGCAAAGGGAAATCAAAAGAAAGTTGGAGCAGCAATACTCGTATCAGATAAAATAGACTTTAAAATAAAGACTGTTACAAGAAATAAGGAGGCACACTATGTAATGATCAAAGGATCAATCCAAGAAGAAGATATAACAATTATAAATGTTTATGCACCCAACATAGGAGCACCTCAATACATAAGGCAAATGCTAACAACCATGAAAGGAGAAATTGACAGTAATGCAATAACAGTAGGGGACTTTAACACCCCACTTACACCCATGGACAGATCATCCAAACAGAAATTAAATAAGGAAACACAAGCTTTAAATGACACAATAGACCAGATAGATCTGATATTTATAGAACATTCCAGACAAAAGTGGCAAAATACACTTTCTTCTCAACTGCACATGGAACAGTCTCCAGTATAGATAACATCTTGGGTCACAAATCAAGCCTCAGAAGATTTAAGAAAATTGAAATCGTATCAAGCATCTTTTCTGACCACAATGCTATGAGACTGGAAATCAATTACAGGAAAAAAACTGTAAAAAACACAAATACATGGAGGCTAAACAGTGTGCTACTAAATAACCAAGAGATCACTGAAGAAATCAAAGAAGAAATTTAAAAATACATAGAAACAAATGACAATGAAAACATTATGACCCAAAACCTATGGGACGCAGCAAAAGCAGTTCTAAGAGGGAAGTTTACAGCAATTCAACCTCACCTCAAGAAACAAAAATAATCTCAAATAAACAATCTAACCCTACACTTAAAACAACTAGAGAAAGAAGACCAAAGAAAACCCAAAGTCAGTAGAAGGAAAGAAATCATAAAGATCAGAGCAGAAATAAATGAAATAGAAATGAAG
>NC_041214.2:94296720-94372176 GCF_002837175.3 Physeter macrocephalus | reverse complement strand
TATCAAGCATCTTTTCTGACCACAATGCTATGAGACTGGAAATCAATTACAGGAAAAAAACTGTAAAAAACACAAATACATGGAGGCTAAACAGTGTGCTACTAAATAACCAAGAGATCACTGAAGAAATCAAAGAAGAAATTTAAAAATACATAGAAACAAATGACAATGAAAACATTATGACCCAAAACCTATGGGACGCAGCAAAAGCAGTTCTAAGAGGGAAGTTTACAGCAATTCAACCTCACCTCAAGAAACAAAAATAATCTCAAATAAACAATCTAACCCTACACTTAAAACAACTAGAGAAAGAAGACCAAAGAAAACCCAAAGTCAGTAGAAGGAAAGAAATCATAAAGATCAGAGCAGAAATAAATGAAATAGAAATGAAGAAATCTATAGCAAAGATCAATAAAACTAAAAGCTGGTTCTTTGAGAAGATAAACAAAATTGATAAACCCTTAGCCAGACTCATCAAGAAAAAAAGGGAGAGGATGCAAATAAATAAAATTAGAAATGAAAAAGGAGAAATCATAACTGACACTGCAGAAATACAAAGGATTGTAAGAGACTACTACAAACAACAATATGCCAATAAAATGGACAACCTGGAAGAAATTGACAAGTTTTTGGAAATGTACAATTTTCCAAGACTGAACCAGGAAGAAGTAGACATTTAGAGAAGAACTAACACCTATCCTTCTCAAACTCTTTCAAAAAATTGCAGAGGGAGAAACACTCCCAAATTCATTCTACAAAGCCACCATCACACTGTCACCAAAACCAGAAAAAGATATCACAGAAAAAGAAAATTATAGACCAATATCACTGATGAACACAGATGCAAAAATCCTGAACAAAATACTAGCATACAGAATCTAACAGCACATTAAGCGGATCATATACCATGATCAAGGGACTTATCCTAGGGATGCAAGTATTCTTCAGTATACACAAATCAATCAATGTGATGCACCACATTAACAAATTAAGGAATAAAAACCATATGATCATCTCCATAGATGCAGAAAAAGCTTTTGACAAAATTCAACACACATTTATGATAAAAGCTCTCCAGAAAATGGGTATAGAGGGAAACTTCCTCAACATAATAAAGGCTATATATGACAAATCCACAGCAAGCATCCTACTCAATGGTGAAAAACTGAAAGCATTTTCACTAAGATCAGGAACAAGACAAGGATGCCCACTCTCGCCACTCTTATTCAATATAGTTTTGGAAGTCCTAGCCACAGCAATCAGAGAAGAAAAAGAAATAAAAGCAATACAAATTGGAAAAGAAGAAGTAAAACTGTCACTGTTTGCAGATGACATACACTATACGTAGAAAATCCTAAAGATGCCACCAGAAAACCAATAGAACTAACCAGTGAATTTGGTAAAGTAGCAGGATACAAAATTAATGCACAGAAATCTCTGGCACTCCTATACACCAACAAGGAAAAATCAGAAAGAGAAATTAAGGAAACAATCCCACTTGCCATCGCAACAAAAAGAATAAAATACCTAGGAATAAACCTGCCTAATGGGGTGAAAGACTTGTACTCAGAAAACTATAAAACACTGATGAAAGAAATCAAAGATGACATAAACAGATGGAGAAATATACCATGTTCTTGGATTGGAAGAATCAATGTTGTGAAAATGACTATAATACCCAAAGCAATCTACAGATTCAATGCAATCCCTATCAAACTACCAATGGTATTCTTCACAGAATTAGAACTACACCACAAAGCTACAGTAATCAAGACAGTATAGTACTGGCACAAATGCAGAAATATAGATCAATGGTACAGGATAGAATGCCCAGAGATAAACCCACACACATATGGGCACCTAACTTATGGCAAAGAAGGCAAGAACATACAATGGAGAAAAGACAGCCTCTTCAATAAGTGGTGCTGGGAAAACTGGACAGCTAAATGTAAAAGAATGAAATTAGAACACTCCCTCACACCATACACAAAAATAAACTCAAAATGGATTAAAGACCTAAAGGTAAGACCAGACACTATAAAAGTCTTAGAGGAAAACATAGAAAAAACACTCTTTGACATAAACCACAGCAAGATCTTTTTTGACCCACCTCCTAGAGTAACAGAAATAAAACCAAAAATAAACAAATGGGACTTGCTCCTAGGAGCAATCAATATTATGAATTTATATCATTCCAAAAATAAGCTATGCATCTGTGTACATATGCCTATACTCTCTATGTTTTTAGAATACAAAAGGGAACATACTATATAGAGTCTTGACCTTGCTTTTTTGAATTTAATACTTCTTAGAGATCATTCCTTTTCCATTCACAGAGAGCTACCCAGTTCTTTTTTTAACAGCTGCATGTATTATGTTGTATTTATGATGTACCATAATTTATCTAGTAATTTTCCTACTGCCAGACATTTATATACAATTCTATGATAAAAATCCTGGTATACACAATATTTTGTAAATGTGTGAGTATTTGTAAGGGAACAGTTCCTAGGAGTTCAATTGCTGGATGAAAGACTAAAATTCTAACAGAAGTTACTGAAACTACCCTCACAAGAAACTGCACTAGTTTATAGTCCCTGAGTAAGGGTAACAAAAGGTAACGAAAAGAGTATACAGGGTGGGAGGGTGGGGTTGGAGAGGAGGGAAGGAAGGGAGAAGAAAAGACAGCTAGCTTACCTTCCAAAGTCACAGAGTTTTAAGACAGCTGTATCAGGATCCAACAAGAGGTTCTGTGGTTTAATATCCCGATGGCAGATTCCAAAGGAATGGATATAGGCTAAACTTCGGAACAGCTGATACATATACAACTGGAATAAAGAGTAAAAATTAATTGAATACTTACTTTCTATCCCAAACAATTCAGAGTTCTTACACAGGAAACAAAGTAACAGATTTCCAGAAAAGAATAGTGAAAAGCTGGGGATTGTTTGCACTCAGTCTTTCTTAAACAAGTTTTATGTCATTTCTCTATTCATTAGCTAATTATAGTTTAGTTAACCAATGTTATATTTGTACCATCTTTTAATAACTTAAAAAAGGAAAATATACAATGTGCTTTTATAATTTTTATTTTATTAACATCTCACCACAAACCTGTTTTTTCCCCTAAACACAGATTTTAAAACTCAGAGGGGTATTCCAAATCATGTGACTAACAAGTAACAATGTTTAGACCAGAAGCCAAGTCTTCTGTTTTTTAAGTTCATCATCCTTTGTCAGGGCCAGAGGTTATTGATACAGAGGTCTGGGAAAACTCACACGTGAACTGAGAAAATCTGTTATCAACGATCTATCAAGACATCAGTAAATCTATTAATAGCAACACCACTCTTCCTGTTAATATCCTTCAGAATTAAGTAGATTTCAAAATGCCATTTAAAAACAGATCCTAGATGACTACTGACATCAATTTAAAAGAATATTTATTTCAATTTTATTACAAAACAACATACACTGAGAAACCTGGTCTCTGTGGAAGAAAGAATTAGACTCTTGACTGCCGAAGAGGCAGTCTTTGTGAAGAAAGTGAGTATATCTTAAACCTTCTATTTGTTCCAAGGTCAGTGTTGTGGTTCACTTATAAATTTTTCTGACTCCTCACCTTCTGACCTCTACCCCAAAGTTATATACCATGAAAATAACTTTTGAAATGATTCAACTCAAAGATACCAGTATCTTGGTGAAAAGCACTGACATAAGGTATCATCTACATATGAAGTGGTCTTGACTCCTACAAAAATATACTGAATCACCAATTTACAGGAAATACTGAGGACAGAGGAACATATTAACACTATAGTAATCCCATCAGCAAAATCCATTTTATTACTATAAAGCTGAAAACTATAAAGTAAAAACTTCAATACTCAAAATATTCAGAATCAATGCCATTTTATTTTCTAGAGCTATGTGTATTAAAGGTAAAATGCAAAAAATTATACTTAGAAAGCTGAACTTTTAAACTTAACTCCTAGTTAATTTTCAAAATGTCATAGGTAAACAAATAATAATCTGTTTCTAATAATCTACCACAACTTCAGTCATAATTATGTTGGATAAATTGCAAGCCACTCTAACATGAGTTGTATCAAATAAAAAAGATGACATTGACATCAGGTACCAAAAATTAAATAACACCTTAATAGAGTCTGTGCATATTTAAAATTATGAAAAGTTTAAACTTCAGCTACCGACACCTGTATCTATAAATGGCAATGAAACATTGCATTTGGTAATATTTATAACCATATTTTTATAACTTTATAGGATATGCTTGCTCCTATTTCAGCCTGTGGCACAATAAGGGTTATAAGAAATTAAATTAAAAGGTGCTATAGGTAGCAAAATTAAAACCCATAATTGTCTGTGAAAAAGTTCATTTGTCAGAAAGATGACAAATATCTTTAATACCCACGTCATGAAAGTTTAAAAAGGTAAGACTTCACGCTTTAAAACTACAAAAATTTAATGAAACTCTAGCAATACCTACTTTGCAGCTTTCCCCCCTCAGAATGAGATGTAATAATACAGTTAAAATACACCCAGCACTCTCCCTTGTTCATAATAACTAAACTGTGAAATTGCTCCATTTTTACATACCTTAACATAGATCACAGGGAGCGTCTGTTTGGCTCGACTATAGTGTCTGGCAACTCTGTATACTGTTTCCGGAACATAGTCCAGCACCAGATTAAGATAGACCTCATCTTTCTGAAAGAGTTTATTAAAAACAAACAAGCCAAAAAAACAAGATTAGGAACTAGTCTTTAAATATTCAAATTAGAGTAAATTCTCTATACATTCACTTATTCAGATTTTTAAAGAAAAGATTCATGTGTTCAATTTTAATTATACAAAATTAATTCAGAATATAACAATAATAGTAAAATCAAGTCTACCACATATTTTTAACTAACAATTTCATGGCAAAAACACAGCCATTTCAAGACTTTTAAGATTCCTAGTCACATTTAAACTGTTATTTTGGTTATATGATTTTAGAGGATATTACCTGTCACAAAACTTCATATTTTCTAGTTTGAGAATCATTGCCCTTATATCCTATCAGGAAAGGTGTCATGGTAGTAAAATAAGTATTGAACTGGGAGCTAAGAAATGTGCATTTCTAGCCCTAGCTCTGCTAACTGATGTAAGCAAGTCATTTAATCTCTCTAGGCTTCCGTTTCTTCCAACTATAGCATGAAAAGTTGGACTTCAAAATTTCTCCTTAAAAAAGATTCTATGGTTATTTGATTAGTTATATTAGTTAATTAGTCTATAATTAGTAAAATAACCACTTGTCTTCTACAATTAACTAAAAAAAAAAAGAATAACTTATAAGGCAGCGAGTTACCATACTCACAAGTTTACTGCAGGTCATATGTTTAAACATCCATTCACATACCCTCACCCTGTTCATGTGAATAATATCAGATAAGCAAACAAGTAGAACACAAAGTTGAGAATCACTGTGTTCAAGTCTAGAACTGGCTACTGAGTAGGAAAATCTGCAGGTAAAACTTCACAATCTTCCCAGTTTGAAATCATCTTACCTGCCAAACTAAAGTGAAGAATTTCAATTTTCAGCATATATTGAGCATTTTCTATATGTCAGTAGTCATTGCAGAGGAAGTAAGGAAGTAAGGGTGCAGGTAAAAGACACGTCATCTAAATTGAGTATGAAAGGGGCATTTCAGGCAGAGAGAAAACTGTATTCAGGATGTGAGGTCGGGCTTCCCTGATGGCGCAGTGGTTAAGAATCTGCCTGCCAATGCAGGGGACACGGGTTCAAGCCCTGGTCCAGGAAGATCCCACATGCTGCAGAGCAACTAAGCCCATGTGCCACAACTACTGAGCCTGCGCTCTAGAGCCCGCGAGCCACAACTATTGAGCCCACGTGCCACAACTACTGAAGCCCGCGTGCCTACAGCCCGTGCTCCACAACAAGGGAAGCCATGACAATGAAAAGCCCGCGCACTGTAACGAAGAGTAGCCCCCACTCACTGCAACTAGAGAAAGCCCACAGGCAGCAACGAAGACACAACACAGCCAAAAATAAATTAAAAAAAAAAAAAAAGATGCGAGGTCAAAGAACAGAGCAGATCTCAGGAAACAGTTTAGTGAGGCAGCATGCCATTGACGCTACTACCTTTTCACTTTCCCTCAGTCTTTCATGTTCTCCTCTCTTCCCTCATATCCAGCTTAAATTCCATGGTCTAACATTACCCTCACTCTCTAACAAGGGAGTTAGTAAACAATAGCAAAGGCCTGTTTTTAAACTCCTCTCCCATCCTCACCCTCAGCTGATACCTTGCTTGTATCACTACATGTACCCATTTACCAGCATCTATCCCCAGATGCTTTTCCTTCACTACTCTAGAGATAAGCTTACCAAGCTCCTTTCTAAGGCAAACTCTGCTGCATGTAAACAAACTACTCTGCTTTTCCTATTCACACTCATTGCTTCAGTAATTTTTTTCTGTCGATTATTCTCTCTCTGTGAGAGCATTACCATCACCACATAAACTTCTTATTTCTCCCATCATTAAAAAAAATCTCTAATCGCACTAATCACCACCATCCTATTTTCTGGCCCCTTTAACAGCAAAATTCTTCAAGAGATGTCTAAACTGACTTTCTCCAATACCTGGCTCTTCTCATTCTCTCTAAAACTTACCCCAATAGGATTTCACCACCACTATTCCACAAGAATTATTCATCAAGATCAATAATCTCCTTGTTGCTGTATTCAATGCTAATTTTCAGGCATCATCTTTCCCTCTCTTTTACTTGACTTAGCACTACCATCTGACATAGTCGATCACATTCCCTTCTTGGAAACACTTGCTTCACTTGGGTTTTAGAACACTATACTCTTCTGGTTTTCATCCTACCTTAAAGACAGCTCTTCTGGCTCTCTATTTCTGGTTCCTTCTATTCTCCTTTATCTCTTAAGGAAAAGAAGATCCTAAGGCTGAGTCCTCAGACCTCTGTTCTTTGTGTAAGCCCACTCATCCAGTCTAATGGCTCAATACTACTATACACTGATGACTCCCAAATTCATATATATGCTGGGACCTGTGCCTGTAAGTCCAGGCTAGTATCCACTAGCCTGGACTTACAGGCAGAGGGGGAAGTTGGCAAGATGATAATGAAAGCAGTGTGAGCAGCTGGAAACCTCCTACAAGAATCCAAGGCCTAGACTAGAGCATAGGTAACAAGGATTTTTAAAAAAGGAGGTGGGAGACAGGTATATTGGCTAGCTAAACAAGAGAGTAATAGAGAACCTGAGAAACAAAGAAGTTTGGATTAATTTAACAGTCTCTAAATGTGGGCAACTAGGCAGGTAATGAGAAAAGGAACGTAAAAAGAGCAAAAAGGTGTGAGGGAAAAAGTTGAACTTTTATTTAATGAATATCAGAACATTTTAGGTAGCTTTGTTCCATAGGTGGTTGGAAATACATAGGTGGTTGGTCAAGTCAAACTCAGAAAACAAGAGTAGAGCATAGCTAGAGATTTAGGCAATAGCTGAAACTGTAAGAACAAGAATCACTCACCTAAGAAGAGTATATACAGTAAGAGAGTGAGGAAAGGACTGAGTATAAGATCCTTGAAAATTAAGAATGAAACTTCCCTTAAGACATTAGGAAACAACTCAGCAATGAGAACTAAGAGGCGTAAAAGAGCAAGGAAATACTAGCATCGAAAGATCCAAAGTTGAGTTTCAATAATGATGAGATGTGGAACAGCAAACTGTTTCAATGGCAGGAAGGATGGGATTGAAAAGGCTGTTGGATCTGGTATACCATGGTTCAGTGACGGTGTTGGAAACAGCAGTTTCAGACCATGGTGCCAATGGCAACCAACCTGTACTGGGTTCATGAGTGAGCAGATGGCAGGTAAGAAATAGGAGGCAGTTAATTTAGTTTGTTCTTACAAAATCTCTAGTGGTGAAAGTAAGGAGAGAGCTGGGAGCTGGTAACTTGAGGGGAAACATAAGTCAAAGAAAATTTTTTTTTTTTTTTTTTTTTTTGCGGTACGCGGGCCTCTCACTGATGTGGCCTCTCCCGTTGTGGAGCACAGGCTCCGGACGCGCAGGCCCAGCGGCCATGGCTCACGGGCCCAGCCGCTCTGCGGCACGTGGGATCCTCCCAGACCGGGGCACGAACCCGTGTCCCCTGCATCGGCAGGCAGGCTCTCAACCACTGCGCCACCGGGGAAGCCCCTCAAAGAAAAATTTTAAATGTGCTTTTTGCTTGTAGTTTTTAGTGGCTAAGAGACCCAAATTTATTTGTATGCTGACTGGATAAAGACAGAAAAGTTTTAAGAAACAAAAGAAAAGGGACAACTGATGAAACAAGGTTCTAGAACATCACAAGAACAGGAAAACAAGAACACAGAGAAGTTATACCGTGTAGTAATTAAGAGGCAAGGTTAGCATGAGTCACACAAACTACACGCAAGTTACTTAACCTCTTGAAGCCAGTTTCCTGTAAAATAGTGCTAATGATGATACCTACTTTAAAGGATTGTCATGAGATTATTAGAAATAATCATACACAGCTCTTGAGGCATATTACCTGGCACATAATACTTAATTTTAACTTTTATCATCTTTAAAAATAAACGATACCACATTTTTCCCCCTGTACATCTAAAATAAGTGATTAGGTGTTAGAAAGAATAAATAAAATGAATGTATGTCTGATGACCCTATTTCTTGTAAAATAAGAGATAGGTTATATGTAAACTGAGGGTAGCAAAAGCAATGCTGAGGGCTAAGGGAAGAAAATTTCAAAGATCAAGATTTAGGTAAGAATTAGTTCCAAGTGAAGGTGAGGTCTGATAAAGAGAGTAAACAAATAGAAAATGCTGAACTTGTGTTGAAGGGGTTGCTGTGTAAGTAGAACCCGAGGAATGGTAAGTCTTGGGTTTTGGAAGGGTCATTAATACAGATGCCAAAATTATTCTTTTTTAACTATTATTTGATTACAAGGTTTCTTGATTTTAATAAATCACTTGACAAAGTTAATCACATATATTTATAAATGACCTGGAGATGTGTATGGTAATTTAATTCATTTGCTAAATAATCATACCAAAAGTGAAGAATAAAAAAGACTAAAAAATGAATGCTAAGTTCAAGGGAGATTTCTAGGGCTACAAACTCTGTTCTTCCCTTGTCCTAATCAAATTATTGTAAATGATTTCCTTTATTAGGAGATGCAAGAGCAAATGGCTAAACAACAAATGTAAACGTGTGAAGCCAAAATGAAAAATGCAGTAAGAGGCAGTGGTTGGTAAATCAGATAGTACAAGACTTAACTAAAAGCATTATAATTAAAAAAAAAAAAATTAACAAGGTGCTTGCAAAATAAAACACATCAGAGGATGAATCTGGCAGTCAATTTACAATTTTCTGACTTTAACACAACCACCTAATGTTGCCACAAACCTAGGAAGAATGGCTTAAAATGGAAGACTAAATATGAATTTAAAGGACTCTGGTAGTCTAGAATGCTAAGCCAAACCCACAAAATAAAACTTAACAAAGATAAATATAAAACCCTATGATTAAAATCAAAGTATCAATTTATTATGTAGAATGACAGATTAAGACTTAGTAATTCATCTGGAAAATAAATGATAGGTGTAACTGAACAGAGCTCAAAAGGAATCAACATTGAGATGCAGCTAATGAAAAAATTTGATGCAATATTAGTTTACAGTAGAAGTATTGTGTTCAGATCAACAAAGATAATTCCACTCTACTTTGTACAGTTCAGGCTTCATTTGATGTACTGATGATATCCATTTTTAGGCAGTATATTTTATTCATAATATTAACAAAACAAAACACATCGAAGGAAGGTTATCGAAACCATGTCTGCGATAGGTCAAATGTTCTCATTTATTATACTATGAGAAATATGGAGGCTCAAATTGTATCTGGAGCAGTACTTTGCAGATTAATATAAGCTTATCTTTTTGCTCAAATAAATTTTATTTATTCACTCCATTAACTAATCAATAACTTGTCAATTTTCTTTAGCACCATAGAGGAGGTCTGTCCATTTTGTAAGTATAACTGTCTCTCTGACATTTAAAAATTGTCATTTTGACTATCTTCATTTTCTGAGACACTGGAGGTGTCTATACTCAAAGGCACTTTGAACAACCCTTCACTTCATGGCTCTGTGCTTGTATTCAAATCAAATCCACTTAAAAAATATAAATATACAGGGCTTCCCTGGTGGCGCAGTGGTTGGGAGTCCGCCTGCTGATGCAGGAGATGCGGGTTCGTGCCCCAGTCTGGGAGGATCCCACATGCCACGGAGCGGCTGGGCCCGTGAGCCATGGCCGCTGAGCCTGTGCGTCTGGAGCCTGTGCTCCCCAACTGGAGAGGCCACAACAGTGAGAGGCCCACGTAGCAAAAAAAAAAAAAAAAATATATATATATATATATATATATATATATATATATATATATATATATACAATTGGTCCTAAGACTGAAAACTAACAACAAGTAAAACTACCACCAATACCAATTTGAAATAAATGGGCTCAACATCATATTCTTTAAATGCTCTTGTTAAACCTACAGATGTTCTGCTGTAAATTAAACAGCCTCAGGAGTAATCCCTGAGGGGGAAGTGCCCATTCCTAGGAAATGTCATCACAGCAGAGAAACTACTATTTTCACGTTTCCAAAGTAGCTTTGTCTGGAGGTTTACGTAAAAGATAATTCATGAGACTGAGGATACTAATATTTCAAGAAGAAAGAAGAATCAGGATTCTGCATTTCTATCACTTGTAATTTTCTGGAAAATCTCAAGCCTGCTGTTTCCTTAATGTAATCTCTCTCTTTTGAGTTATCAAACAGAATGCCTGAATATTCACAGATTAGCAGTGAATTGTAAAGCCAAGTATAAAAATACAACATAAAGAGTATCATTTAGCTGGAGATACTGAAAACAGTCTATTAACATAATGAGAAAGTACTAATTTCAGAGAACAGTTACTAGGCTTCCAAATTACATGATGTACAACTTCAGGAATATTTCTCTCAGTGGTTCAGTTATCATTTTTATTAATAAACTATTTTCTAACTGCTGATAATCCCTCCTCTATGAACTCCACTCTAAAACTGTTCACTGAGTTAAGAAGTTTAAATGACAAAATTTTGATCACACCTAACAAAAACTCAGCAAAAGCTGTGATAACTTCATCCATTGGAAGACAGACATTACTTACTATGATGCTCTTACCCCCAAATAATTTTTCAAGTCAGGAAAACAAAATTGCTTGAAGCTGCAGTTTTAAGTAGAACTATGCTAGCATTCTAAAAATTTGATGGGATGCAAAGCAGCATATAACAGAACCCAGTAAAAAGACATCCAACAAAGTATCATGACAGCCCTGGATTCTCCTCAGAATTGGATTTAGGGAACTTGCACTAGCAGAAAAACCTTCAAAGTAGATGTCTTTTCTCTGATGAATGTGCCAGGCTGGCTAAAGATGGAAATAATACTAACAGTAAAGTGGGTGTGGATTAGGAAAAAGAGAAACATTCTTTTGCTTGGGAGACTGAGGGAGGGAATGGGGAAAGAGATGAGAACCTAGCATACAACAATGATTATGGCAAGCTTCAACCTTATCTCACACCTTCAAAGAAAATAAATACCAAATTTACATAAAAATGTACCAGAACAAAAGATGTCTGCAAATACTGTAGGGCAAAATATTTATAAGCTAATAAGGAAAATAATGTCAATCTGATTACATAAAAATGTAAAACATTTATACTACTTTCAAAAAAACCAGAACAAACCAAATAAAAATATGACAATTTGGAAAAGAATTTTGCTTACACATGACAAAGAACTAACTTGTTTTTGTTTAAAATGCAAATGGGACTTCGCTGGTGGCACAGTGGTTAATAATCAACCTGCTAACGCAGGGGACATGGGTTCGATCCCTGGACTGGGAAGATCCCACATGCCGCGGAGCAGCTAAGCCCGTGAGCTGCAACTAGTGAGCCTGCGCTCTAGAGCCCACGAGCCACAACTACTGAAGCCCACACACCTAGAGCCCGTGCTCCGCAACAAGAGAAGCCACCGCAATGAGAAGCCTGCGCACCACAGCGAAGAGTAGCACCTGCTCAATGCAACTAGAGAAAGCCCGCACGTGGCAACGAAGACCCAACACAGCCAAAATAAATAAATAAATAAATAAATAAATAAATAAATAAAATTTACAAAGTGCAAATGGCTCTTATAAGTCAATAACAAAAGACTAACATTCTAATAGAAAAAAATGGAGAGGGGAACAAATACATGGCCATACAAATGGCAAACAAAAATGTAGAAAGATGCTCAACCTCATTCATAATTAAAGAAATGCAATAAAAATAACAATCAGCTACCATTTCTTATATATCAAATTGGAAAGGAAAATTCAATCTGAGAAAACTAAGTATTGGAACGGTGTCACTGTCCAAAATGCACCATTATACACTTCTGGTGAATGTCCCAACTCTTGCAATCTTTTGGGAAGTCAATGGGCTAATATATTCATCCCAAAGTGAAGATGAACAGACACCCACTTTGACTCAGCAATGCCATTTCTAGGAATTAAGTCTATGAAAACAATTCCGTATGTGTATGCTTATGTATATGTGCATGCACACACACTAAGATGATTGAAGATTTGTGAAAAGATATTTAAAATAATCTATATGCCAGAAAGTAGACATGCTCAAAAACACAAACCAAAACAAAACTGAGGCCCACATTAATGGGGGTATGTCAAAGGAGAACAGATGCTAACTGCAAAGAGCTCCCAATAACCAAAGCAGGAACAATTTAATTAATAAAATAAAGTAGTATTAGATTATAACCCAAAGTATAAAATAAATATGCATGAGTCCACACTGATATAAGTAAATAATAGATTAATAAATGGGGGAGAAGAGACAGTCTTTCACGCAAAAGAAATCCAAATAGTTTATGTAGCAACTTTGCCCTTAAGGAAAATAACTCCCCTCTTCTTAGGTGTGGGCTGTGGATAGTGACTTCCTTCCAAAGGATACAGCATGGAAATGGGGGGAAAAAGCAACTTTACAGTGGAGAAAACTGAAAAATACAAGGTCAGCCAGGTAATCAAGATTAACAGCAAATCTTATTGATAGCACATACCCTTGATATGATGTGATGAAAATAGCACTCTGTGGTCTTTTTCCAAATAACCTATGGCCCTAGTTTATTATGAGATAAACATCAGATGAATTCCAATAGTGAGGCAGTCCACAAAATCTCTACCTAGTATTCCTCAAAACTGTCAAGGTCATCAAAAACAAGGAAAGTCTGAGAAATTGCCAGGGCCAAGAGGAGCCTAAGAGACATAATACCTAAATGAACTATGGTAGCTTAAACAGGATCATGGAAGAGAAAAAAGACATTAGGTAAAAACTAAGGAAATCTGGGACTTCTCTGGTGGTCCAGTGGTTAACACTCCATGCTCCCAATGCAGGGCACTGGGTTTGATCCCTGGTCAGGGAACTAGGTCCCACATGCCTCAACTAAGAGCCAGTGTAGCCGAATAAGTAAATAAATATTAAAAAAAAAAAAAACAAAACCTAAGGAAATCTGAATAAACTATGGATACATAATAATGTTATCAATACTGGTTCATTAATTATAATAAATGTACCATATTAACATTAGATGTTAACAGCAGAGGAAACTGGGTGCAGAGTCTATGCACATAGACATAAAGGCCATATTATTATGCTGTCATATTAACCTATGATATATGTGCTCATATAAGCACATAGGAAATTTACCTCTGTGGAAAGGGATTTGGGGAGTTAGGGATTAGGGTAAAGAAGATTTTACTGTTGTCTACTGCCCTTCTGTGTTACCTCAATTTTTTTATAATACGAATGTAATAATATTTTAGTTTTAGTAAAATATTCAAATAACATAAAAACAAGGTAATAATTGACATTAAAAAGAAACTCCTAGATTCACATTTTCAAGCAGATGATAGTATCTTATTGCTGTAACATTTATAATTTATGAGGAGGTCTTGATAATTCATCCACTGCAGGCGTTTTACATTACCTATATATTTATTCTCTAGGTCACACTCCAATAAAAATGTCAGCATTTCATCAGTAAAAGTTTCATCCAGATTATCAATGTACCACTTTAGTAGAAATCACCATAAAATTTTAAGGAAGATACAAAACTGGCCTTATTTAGGCAACCTCTTTATTTAAGTGAATAAAATTCCTTGCTATCAATAATTTTCACACAGTAAGAAAGGTGAGAGAAAAAAAAGTGACAGGGGTTTATTTTGTAAACTTGGCCATGTATACACTTAGCTTTAACTTTGTATACTATTTCTATATGTATGTCATTTCTATAACAGGGTTTCATTTAATTTAAAACAACAACATAACAAAAAAATCCTTTTCATATAGGGAGGCTCACCTTGACCCAAACAATTATGAACCCACTTTTATTTCCTCAGCTTCACCTCCCACTACTGTCCCCACACTCCCCTAACTTTATATACCTGAAATTTCGAAATACCTGTATTTCCTTACACAGACTATGCTGTTTAACTCTAACAAACTTTTCAAACATCCTGAACTTCTAACTTGACACATACTCATTCTGCACTATTTATCAAAATAGCTCCTATTTGGCCTTCAAAACCCTGAATAAGCATCACCTCTCCTATGTAATTCCTTTGCTGACTCCTCTGGATAATTTATTACTTTCCTCCATCCTATTTCTGTTCATAGTACAAATAATTGTCTTTCCATGTATCATTTTGCAGTATTATTTATCGTCTTGTCCTTCTTCAAACTCATTTAGACAGATCTTATACTTTGTCTTTGTACCTAAAACACTACACAGTGCCAGTAAATTGAAATGAAGTAAACTTCACAATGTGAAGAGAATAGGAGGTAGGAAAGAACACAGACTTTATAGTTGAAGAATCTATGTTTGAATATGGTTCCCATGGTTACTAACTAACTATACAACATTGGACAAATTCTTTAATCACACAAGACTCCAATATTCCCAATGATAAAACTAACGAAATAGTACTATTATCTATCTAGAGTACTGTTATGATGCTTAAATGAGAAAAATGCATTTAAAAAAGCACTTTATAAATCATAAAATTTTAAAAGAAAAATTTGTATTTTTATTCACGATTTAAGATATTATGTAATTCTACAGTTAACCAAAAGAATATCTCTAAGAATTTGAATGTGATAAAAATTATATATAGGAATATATTATATTTATTTAATGTTTTAAAATATTTATTTTGGTATATGTTTTATAAAGTATTAGTAAAAGTTACTAATTTTTTTGTGTTTACTTAAAATTTTTTTAGCTAATGAGGTAAACAGACATAGACGATTAGCATATGCTCAGTCATTACTTTTTAGTCTATCCCTCTACACTACAGTATGCACCCACTATAGTTGGAGGCCTCTTTTTATTCATCTTTTCTACCTAGAATAACAATTTCACTAAGCAGTCCAAAAACAAAGTGTAGAAAATAGTAAGAGGGAGAGCAGGACTTCTGAAATAGCAGTGCAAGGAGTTCAGATGTTCTCCTCAGCAAAGCAAAATGATAAAATGATTAGCAAACAGTCGTGTAAAGTATCTGGAAATTGTTCTAAGGGCGCACAGCAAGTGAAGAAACGAATCTTGGTAAGAACTGCAAGAGTCTATGACATTTTAGCACAGACCTGCTCCTTTACCCTGCCATCCTACCTCCATGTTTGGGAAGGTCTACCCAGCACTCTTAATCCAGACAGCACCCTCTCTGCTCAGCAACCAATCAGGAACTATGGTTTCACCCCAGGAGGGAAAAGCTGCATCCCAAGTTGCAAAAGACTTATCCCAGCCAAGAGAACTGTGTCTCCCTTCCCCCACTCAGTCCCCACTAGTAAGTCAGAGAAGGCATACTCCAGGCAGAGTAGGCTAGGGCCCCGAGAGCTTCATCCTCAATATGCTCACAGGGAATATCTCCCACTTGGAGAGGGCCAACCTGTGAAGACCAGGGGCTGCCACTGCATTGCGCCTCCTCCAGTGCCCTACATAAAGTGGGGATGTTACTCTGGGAAAAGTGAGTTCTCACTCCAGTTCTAGGGCAGTAGAAAAGGGGTTTTGTCCAGAGGGAAAGGCAGGCTAAGTGCTCTGCTGAAAGAGACTATTTGCAATACAGTAGGAAGAATTCTAGCCTATAGGCGTTGCCTAAAAACAGTGGAGATCTTTGTGGAGAGCAATTAAGAGGTGGCTGGTAGGTTCATGACACAAACAAGGCAAGGCACCAGAAGTTTAACAGAAAGAACCAAGGACAGAGATAGCCAAGAAGAGCCTACTTGGGATTACAGTCATCTCTGGAGGTCGATAAGAATGTGTACAGGTGCTAGCTGAGCAGCATGCAGGACAAACTTGAAGCATTCCCCAAGTTGCACACAGATACATCAATGTACAGCAGAAGCATCACTGGAACAAGGGGCTTACAAGCAACCTCTGACCAAACATTTGACTAACCAATAAACTACTCTGACTCAAGAGCAACTCCCAGGAGGTAAAATCACATTCATCCTGGCAGTCAAAAAGACTGAATGCCCAAGGCTGTACCCTCTCAGGAGCAATCAGAGGGGAAAGTCCAAGCTATTAGTCCCTGGTTCAACATGTGGCAAATAAATATGAACTCCCTGAACTATGATAGCAGCACCCAAGCCACTCTCAAACATCCAATGGTAAAGGATAAAAATATAACTGGCTAATGGGACTTTAAGCATAGCCTCTGACCAATAAGTGACATTTAAAAGAGGAAAGATCTCTCTAATTAATAAGCTTAACTTCTAGCTTAAAAAACTAGGAAAAAAGAAAGGCAAAATAAACCCACAGGAAGAAAATAACGAAGACTAGAACAGAAATAAATAAACTGGAGAATACAAAAGAAATTTAAAAAACTTAATGAAATCAAAAGTTGGTTCACTGAAAAAAAAAAAATCAACAAAACTGACAGGCCTTGAGCTAGACTGACCAAGAAACATAAGACTCAAATTACTGAAACCAGGAATGAAAGAGGAGACATCATAACTGACTTTAAAGAAACAAAAAGAATTTTAAGACAAAAGTATAAACTTTATACCAATAAATAAGATAATGTAGATGAAATGAACAAATCACCAAAATGGACAACAGAAGAAATAAAAAAACCTAAGTACACCTATTACAAATAAAGTAACTGAATTAGTAATTTAAAATTTACCACAAAAAGTGACCTGTTGTAAATGGCTTCACTGGAGAAACCTACCAAACCTTCAAAGAAGAATCAATACCAATTCTTCACAAAAATTTTCAAAAAAATAGAAGACAAAAACACTTCTTAACTCATTCTATGAGACCAGTATTACCCTGATACCAAAACCAAACAAAGTCATCACAAGAAGGGGAAAGAAAGAAAGATGACTAATTTATATTCCTTATGAATACAGATGCAAAAATCCTCTAAAAAATACTATCTAGCAACATATAAAAATTATACACCATGACCAAATGTTATTAATTCCAGAAATGCAAGGTAGGTTTAGCATTCAAAAAATTAATGTAAAATACTTTATTAATAGAATAAAGGACAAAAACTCCAACAGATGGGGGAAAACCATTTGAAGAAATCCAACAACCTTTCATGATAAAAATGCTCAACAAACTAGGAATGGCAAGGAACCGCCTCAACCTGATAAATGACATCTACAAAAAACACAGCTAAAAATCACACTTAAAAATGAAGGACTAGGGCTTCCCTGGTGGCGCAGTGGTTGAGAGTCTGCTTGCCGATGCAGGGGACACGGGTTCGTGCCCCGGTCCAGGAAGATTCCACATGCCGTGGAGCGGCTAGGCCTGTGAGCCATGGCTGCTGAGCCTGCGCGTCCAGAGCCTGTGCTCTGCAACGGGAGAGGCCACAACAGTGAGAAGCCCGCGTACCGCGAAAAAAAGAAAAAAAAAAAATGAAGGACTAAATACTTTTTCTCTCTAAAACTGGAAACAAGACAAGGATGTCTGCTTTCATCTCTTCTCAACATCATGCTGGAGGTTCTAGCCAGGGCAGTTGCAAGAAAAAGAAATAAAAGGCATTCAAGACATATTTTGATAAAAGGGTCAATTCATCAAGAAGATATAACTATTATATAATATATTCACTAAACAACAGAGTTCCAAATACATGATGCAAATATTGATAGAAGTGAAAGAAGAAATAAAACAATTCTACAACAATAGCTGGGAGACTTTAACACACCACTTTCAATAATGGACATCTAGACAGAAGAACAATAAAAAAAACAGAGGACTTGAACAGCACTGTAAACCAACTGGACCTAACAGATATATATATAGAATACTCTACCCCAAAACAGAAGAATACACATTCTTCTCAAGTGTACATGGGATGTTATCCAGAATATGTCATATGTTAGGTCACAAGACAAATCTCAATAAGTTTAAAAAGACTGAAATCATACAAAGTTATCTTCTCCAACCACAATGAAATAAAACCTGAAATAAATAACAGAGGAAACCAAAAGATTCACAAATGTGTGGAAATTAAGCAACACATTGTTAACAACAAACAGGTCAAAGGAACTTAAACAACACACTCTAAAACAAGAAAAATTAGAAAATACTTAAGAGATAAATGAAAACAAAAACAAAATATACCAAAACTTATGGGAGGCAGCGAAGGCAGTACTCAGGGAAATCTACAGCTGTAAATACCTACATTAAGAAGATCTTAAGTCAATAACCTAACTTTACATCCTGAAGAACTAGAAAAAGAAGAGGAAACTAAACCTAAACTACTAGAAGAAAGAAAATAATAAAGATTAGACCAGAAATAAAATAAGAGACCAGAAAAAAACAATAGATTCAAGAAAACCAAAAGTTGGTTCTTTGAAAAGATCAACAAAGATGACAAACCTTTAGCTAGACTGACAGAGAGAAGACACAAATAACTAAATCAGAAATGAAAGTGAGGACATTACTACTGACCTTATAGAAATAAGGACTATAACAGAATACGATAAACAACTGTGTGCCAACGAATTAGATAATGTAGATAAATTCCTAGAAACACACCCATCACTAAAATGACTCAAGACAAAATACAAAATCTCAACAAACCTGTATGACAAGTAGAGATTGAATCAGTAATCAAAAACTTCCCCAAAAGTCCAAAGCCAGCTGGTTTCAATGGCAAATTCTAACAAACATTTAAAGAAGAATTAACAACAATCCTCTCAAAGGCTGTTCCAAAAAAATAGAAGACTAAAAAAAAAAGATTAAGTAAAGTGTTTAGGTTATAGTCATATAGTAAGCACCATTTAAGTTTGGGCTATTATTACTATTTACTATTAGTATTACTATTTACTATTACTATCATACAGCAAAAGGCTATTTATTCTCTTCTAAAAAAGTTCTACAAAGTAGACACTGTACAATCTCCCCTTGTTAATCATTACTAAGACATTTTTTTTCTTTTAAAGAGACAGCCTTTATTTTAAGGATTTTTACATTGAAGACTTCAAAAAGTGGTAGGTTTTTATAACTTATTGACCTGTATTTAAAAGGAACTGTTGACAGAGATTTGCCAGTAATAATCTGAAAAAGTGGGAAAATACAGTTAATACTACTGAAACCTACTAAAATAACTCCAGGACATACGGTTTTTCCGACATAATGATACCTCTAAATGCTGTCACCGATATGAAACTGACTGCTTCTTTTCTAAACACACAGTGGTATAATTAACAATATTCAATCACTTCTATTCTTTCCTGAATATATAAAAATTAAAATACCAATTAAAAAACTAATATATTTTTCTCTTTCAATGTTTCTTACAGATACAATTTCAATATTTTCATTCAATAGTGGTGTAGTTTAAGAGACTTTTCATTCACAAGTCAAGCAACAATCCACCCAAAGGGAACTGATAGTCTATAGGCTCATAGTGCAAATAGAGTTCAGGAATGCAGCAACTGACCTTTCTAAAGTACAAAATGGATAAAATTCTTAGAAGATACATGCAATAAGATCTACTAAGCACATGGCCATAGAACTAGAACATTTGATAATTTTCCTGGTGATTTCAATGGGACTCCAGATGTTTCCAAACTCAACTTGAACTCTCATCTTCGGCTTTGTATTTTGCTTTCCCAATTTTGCTAATGACACAAACATGATTCAGATCCCTGAAGTATTCATTATAGTCAAGGGCATATCCTACAACAAACCTGTCTGGAATTTCAAATCCAACAAAGTCTGGTCTATATCCAACACATCGAGGAGTCCTTTTCACCAGCAAGCTTGCAACCTTGACCATCTTTGGATTATGCTGCTTGACCAAGGAAAGCAAGGTTTGCACTGTTTTGCCAGTGTCAATTATATCTTCAACAATCAAGACATTCTTTCCAGTTAAAGTTGAGAGATCATCTCCACCAATTACTATTATGTCACCTGTTGACTGGTCATTACGGTCGGTAGCTCTTCAGTCTGATAAAATCTACAGTCACAGGTATAGATCTATCACTACTTCTGTTCAGTGCTTTGATGTAATCCAGCAGGTCAGCAAAGAACTTATAGCCCCCCTTAAGCACACAGAGGGCCACAATGTGATGGCCTCCCATCTCCTTCATCACATCTCGAGCCAGCCATTCAGTCCTGTCCATAATTAGTCCATGAGGAATAAACACCTTTTCCAAATCCTCAGCATAATGATTAGGTATACAGAATAAATCTAGGTCATAACCTGGCACGTCATCACTAATCATGACGCTGGGGCTCCGGGTAGCCATAAGAGAGCCGGCCAGCGCGCGGGCTGAGGGCACTCTGGGGAGGAGGAAGCTGGCGGCGGAGCCGAGCAGGAGGCAGAGACGCGGCGGGAGGCGGCGCCGCGCGGGAAAGCAGAGTGGTCCGCCCGAGCGCTCTTCCCCGCCGCCGCCGCCACTGCAGCTCTACTAAGACATTTTTAAGTGTTACATTTCTAACACACTGCTTCTAGAGAAATCTACATTCTATGCTAAATGGTATAGCAATACTACACAGACTCTGGAAACAAAGACTCTGGAGTTGACTCCTAACTTTGACACTGTAGTTGTAGGACTCTTACGTAACTTACTTAACTGTGACTGCCTCAGTTTCTTCTTCTATAAAATGGGGATAATAACAGTATACCCTTTCTTCACTGGGTTGCAGTGAGGTTTAAGTGTCTGGACGCACAGCAAGTGCAACATATATTTGCTATTATTAAACAATAATTTGTAAAATAGTAAGTTAATGTGTTAATTATATGCCACGTGCTACGATAAGCACTTAGTAAACATTATTACATTTTTTCCTTACAAAATCCCTACTGTACAGATGACAAGCGTTGAAAAGAGCTTACAAAGGTAAATATCTTGCCCTGTCATACTGCTATCAAGTGGCACAAATAGGATGCAAACCCAAATACTTCTGGACACAAAGCCAGAGCTCTTTACTTTTCAGAGTGGATCCACCCCAACCTTTCCTCTCCAGGGCTAGTGACAAACAGGCATAATCAAGCACAGCATTCTTCTTCCTGATCCCAGAAGCACTGGTACAATCTTCACTTTCTGAACACAGCCCTCCACACAGTTACTCTCAATAGAAAAGTTGCTATGAAGAATAAAATCAATTTGTGAACCTTGCTATTTAAACTGTCTCTCATACAAATAGAGGGAGAGTTTTATTTAAGGAAGATAGCCTTTATTACTCAAGTAATCAATCTATGATGAACCACAGGTAAAACATTTTTACATGTAAAGCTACTTAGAGATTTCTTACAGAAACCTATTAATTAATTTAAATAAAATTGAAGGCTCCTGTAAAAACAAAATATGATTTCCATACTCCTACAGAGACCCAGGGTTCTACAAAGGTAAGCCGCAATCAAGGGAAGGTTAAGTCAGCTGGTCCCATATCCCAGTTTCAACCAGAACAACTTTGCTTTTTATCTATTCTACCTGTAGAACAGGGGTTCTTCATAAATTTCATTGAGGGGGAAAAAGGTTCCTATTGCTAAATATTAATACTAAAAAACACTTATTCTCTAAGATACTTGGAATTCACAAAACTATTATAAGCCCAGACTGTTCAAAACCTTTAAAAAATTCCATTTCTCTCTGATCAAGGAGAAAGAGTACTAATTACTCTTAACTAAATCACAGTTAATAAAATCTATTGGTTAACCTGGAGTATACTAATTGACTACAAGATGCTCCAGTTATTACAGCAAATACTAATAATTCCAACCAGAAGACAAATGACTAGGACTAATTTGGTCACATTTCTAGTCCCTGTCCTGACTAATTCCTCCTTCTTCTAGCTACATTGGCTACTCTCTTCCACAGTTAATAGGCTGAAAGCTGATTATGTATAATTCCTAAAGAAAAAGTCTTTAAAATGGCAGGGTGGAGCACAATAAAGAGAAGGTCACCAAAATAGGTATAACCATTCAGTCAAACTGTGGTCAGTGGAAATATCTGTCAAATATTACAGCCATCCCAGTTGAACTCAGAGCTGGAAAATGCTTATGGACAAAAATTATGATGAGACTTTTGGGTAGCTTAGCTACAATTCTAAAATTAAAAATAACAATAGGGGAACAGTTAAGAGTATTATGTAGTACAAAAACCCAGTGGAACATTACATAACCAATAACTAAAAATATTATGAGGCAAAAAGGGAAAGCTTTTATGAGATTTTGAATACTTAATAAGGTTAAAAATAGTTATTCATACAACTATGTAGAACATGAACATACAGAATAAGATATGTAGTACTGAAGTCAAAAGCCAGGATAGTGAGTGAAAATTTTTCCTTTTTTAAAAATTTCCCAAAAAGGAGTAATAGAGGCTCAGAGAGAAGACATACCAAGACAGTGAATGAGAAAGGCTCAGAACAGATGGAAATCCACACAAAAATGTAGAAAGGATCAAATATTCAAAGAGAGTAGGATGGGTAGAAACCCAATGAATGAGGGGTACAGAAACCCAGAGAAAGAGGTTGAAAAGAAGTAGCCTACAGAGAGAGAAACAGATGGACAGATAGACACCAGAGTTAAAGAGGAAAAAGAAATATGAGGGGGTGCCACAGACCAAGAGAATGGGATAGAAACCCAGAGACAGAAAGAGACAAAGAGCCCAGAGTGAAAGGGCCAGAAATCCAGAATGTGGACAGAGGCTGAAGGAAAAGGAGATAAAAAGCTTAGAAGAAGAGAGTGATTGAAAATCATAGAGAAGAAAGACAATCAGAGATGATGAAGATGATGAGCGGATTACAAAATATTCCCATTTATATTTAAACATATCCACAGAACCTAACAAGAATTTCATGCCTATAATGATGAAACACTGAAATCTTCTCTTTCTCATTCTCACAATGCCGTCAACTCATTCTAATTGCCTCCTCACACCTCCTTTAGGCTCATGTTCTTACCAGAGATCTCCTGCTCAGAGCTTCCCCTAAGCGATCTGAAACCCCAAAAGAAACTCTTCACAGAGCTTCAAACCCCAGTCTCTTCAAAGAGGGTTCTTTTCACTACCTTGCCCTAGACAAAACCTGGATCCAACCCAAAGGCACTGGTTTCCTTGCACCTCTCTCAAATGAAGCCTGCTCTCAACCCTCAACATATTCTAAGACAAGAGAGCAATACTGATAAACTGCTAGCTCTTTGCTCAAACAACATCACCTCTCCCTCCTTCCTGACTCCTAAGAGCTCTACAACATGACTACACACCCTATCTACCCAACCTTGTCAATGTCATCTCTCCACTTAGAGTCCCACCACCACCACCTAGAAGTCTCACATGTATGTCTACTGGGCATCTCTATTTGCATATCCCAGAGGCATTTCAAACTACTAGTTTATTATTTCCTCCCCCTAAACTCTTCTAATATATATACACAGGCAATATATAATGCTCTTCACAAGACTTTTAGATCCCTTTCTAAACAGCAGCTCTGAGTTCACTCTCAGTAACCTACTCTTGGAGAGTTAGAACTCTCAAACCTAGAGCAGAATCCGTCTTCTCATATGAGAAATATTAGTTTACTACCTGGTCTCTTGAGTGATGTTAGTCCTGCCAGAACAATTCAGAAGCAAGGAAGTGAAGATCATGAGTAGGGGAAGAAGAAATTATCATTTTGGTGACTGGAAGATGATGGAAGTTCCTTAACCTATATACTTCTGCATATCTTTAGAAAGCCTTCCCTTTTTTGACAACGGAGGATCATTATTTTCAGCAACACATCACAACTTTTCTTCCTTTCTTTCTGTTCTCTTAATGGAGCTATCCAAAATTAAAAGGGGTCTTTTTTCACTTTGGAAAACTTACAACACTCAAGAGAAAGTTCTGAGATAAATGAAACATTAGAAAGTATATGTATTTCTTTTTTATAATAGAGAGAAGTGCATTGTCCTTCTGGTTATCTTCCCTTAATGACTTCTCAATTGCTCTTTATCTGTAAGACCATTTAAGATAAATAAGCAGCTCTGAATAGCAGCAGGGAGGAAATCATCCTCTGGGGTATACAGGTAACAGTCACTCCATTGTCACTCCTTCTGCAGGATTAAGTAAGGGTAAGGGCAGATTGTGATGGGGGCTTCCACCAAACCAAAACCAGACAGGTAAGCCTTTAGGTGCTACCACAAAACGTAGCCTTGAAAAGGTTTGTTCAAAAGGTCTGTGCTTCCCTTTCTGCTCTTTATCTTCGTAAGAATTAAATGAGTTAGTATTTGTAAAGCACTAAAACAGTGCCTGGCATACAGGAAAAGCTATATACATACATACATACACACACACACATATATATATATATATTTTTTTTTTCTTTTCTTTTCCACTATGGTTTATTACAGGATATTGGATATAGTTCCCTGAGCTATACAATACGACCTTGTTGTTTATCCAGGGAAAGCTATGTAAATTAAGTAATCAAGAGAAGATGTTTAAGGGGCTTTGTAGTGAGGCCTCTGCAAATGAATCCACATGAAATTCAGTGGTTCATGGAACAAATAGTTCTGACCTTTACTTTCCTCCCTGGGGGATTATAATGTCTAGCATCTAATAACAAAACCCATAGGGATGCAAAATTCCATTATAAGAGTGCTGTGGAGCAACAGATGCTCCATAATTTTATTTGGGAAGGGATAGGAAAAAGTAAAGACATGTCAAAACAGGTAAGATCAAAGACATAACAGGCAGTTTGCTACGTTAAAAAAAAAAAAAAAAAGGAGCATGAACCAAATAATGGGCTTTAGGAACAAAAGAGCTCAAATATTTGAGGGTTTATGGTCCTTAATACAAGCAGAGGCCATCATTTAAACTTAAAAAAAAAAATTTAAAAAAACACCTAAGAAATGAGAGTCACTAAAGAGCCAATTTGCTAATTATGGTTGTTAAAACATTAGCTATCATACACACACATGCGCGTGCGCGCGTGCAACAACTATATATCTGTAGGCATGTATATCATAATTCTGGCTTAATACATAGGTATTTTCCCATATTACAGGCTCTGTCATGAAAAAAGAATTTCTAAGAAAATAATTTCAATAAAATTTAATGGAAAATGATTAAATAGTACACTGGGAAATATGTGAGTAAAAAGAACTGGGCTAGGGCTTCCCTGGTGGCGCAGTGGTTGAGAATCTGCCTGCCAATGCAGGGGACACGGGTTCGAGCCCTGGTCTGGGAAGGTCCCACATGCCGCGGAGCAACTAGGCCCATGAGCCACAACTACTGAGCCTGCCCGTGTGGAGCCTGTGCTCTGCAACAAGAGAGGCCACGACAGTGAGAGGCCTGTGTACCGCGATGAAGAGTGGCCCCTGCTCGCCACAACTAGAGAAAGCCCTCGCGCAGAAACAAAGACCCAACACGGCCAAAAATAAATAAATAAATTTTAAAAAAAGAAAAAAAAAAAGAACTGGGCTAGAAATCAAGAGGTATTATGGATCTAAGGGCTTTGGGACAGTGTAAGCATGGTGTGTGAAGTCCAAGAATATCAAATGAACTCATCCAAAGTAATGTTTATTTAGCCAAAAAGATGAAGTGTTTATTACTTGCCCTCCCCCTTACCCCAAACCAGTGAAGGAAGACTGAATCTGGGAAGAAGGAACAGTGAACAGACATAAAGAAAAAGACCACGGTAAAACAGAAGAAACTGATTTTCTATGCTTTCAGCTCCAGTGAGTACAATGACATTAGCCATTGCATCTTCTAAAGGGAAAGACCAAGGGGGTCGGGGTAGGGGGCAAGGGGGATTCAAAGCATGAAATCTTTAATTATCCTTTGCTTTCACAGAATTAAATGTGATCATAAATAGTGATCACTTATTAAGAAGTTCTGTAATATTATATCTTTTCCAACTTTTTCCCTAGCCAAGGATAGGTTAAACTTGCTTCCCAATGTTTAAGTCTCATTCTGGTCCTACTAAAGTCCTCCTGCTTCCCCTTCCCCTCCAACACTTCCACTTAACAATATGACATCATTTTCCTCCCTCCAATAAACAGGTGAACTATCATGGGGCTCCAGGAGCACATAAGGAACACAAAAGGTTTTAAAATATATACAAATTTGCTTTAGAACTGAAGACAAGTGTTTTAAGAAAATTCTTAAAAATTAATCCCCTGTATCATTTCATTAACATTTTCCTGATATAACTAATGATATTCAATAATCATATCTTGAGGTCAGAATCTCTAGGGCCTGTGTTTTGGAATACTTCCATTCAATGAGCAAAGCTGTTTCAAGGGGAAGGGGGGATATGGACTATTTCTAGAAGAATAACAAGTCTATCACAATATTCAGTATCAACATTCTACAAGACTTACCTTTTCACCACTTGAGTAGAAGAAATAACGCAATCGGACTATGTTACAGTGATCTAGCTTTCTCATGATTTGGAGCTCTCGGTTCTGAAAAGGAAACACATGAAAATATTTTTTAAAGGATAACTGCTATTCATATTGACTAAGATGCTTCTGAAATAACATTAAGCACTACAAAGAGCAGGCTATAGATATGTTACTAAAAATATCATCTATAGACAAGTCTGTGAACTATTTATTACTGTTCTGCAATACGATAAATATAGAAATTGAGAATAAGTGTTCAGACTTTTATTGCAACCTGAAAGAATTTTATATCTATGAATCTTATAAGTGGGGACTATATTTTGTATTTTCTTAAAATTCACTTTTCTCATAATTCATTTTTATTGTATTTTATAAAAATATCAGTCTTCAATGAATTGGAAATTTTTAAAACCAGTACCTCACTACAAATAGCTTGAGAAGCACTGGTCTACAGTATGTAAGAGATATCTAAAAAAAGATATTAGTACTATAATTTTTGCAACTATAATAAAAATCAAACTTCTCACCAAACAAATAAATTTGAGTGCAAAGAAAACTCTCACAAGCCCTATTACTTTCCAAGATACAGTGAAAAGTCTGAGAGTTAGCCCCATTAGAAGGGCTCAGTTGCCAGAGCTAAAATATGACATGCTGGAAATTGTACAGTCCTGGTAAATTTATAGATCCCACAAATAATATTGCCTTTGGGGAGTTTCAAAATTATGCTTCAGGGCTTCCCTGGTGGTGCAGTGGTTGAGAGTCCGCCTGCCGATGCAGGGGACACAGGTTCGTGCCCCGGTCTGGGAAGATCCCACATGTCGTGGAGTGCCTAGGCCCGTGAGCCATGGCTGCTGAGCCTGCGCGTCCAGAGCCTGTGCTCCGCAACGGGAGAGGCCACAACAGTGAGAGGCCCGCGTACCACAAAAAAAAAAAAAAAAAAAAAAAAAATTATGCTTCAAGAAAACAAAACATTAAATAATATGACAACTTCTAACACCATGAATTTTGCAGTAATAAATTTGAAGAGTACATATATATTAACAACAATTCCAACCATTATACTTAGCTGTCAGAAATCCAGTTAATAAAGTCCAAATTATATAACACAGAGAAAGAATACCAAAATGTCTGTTAAGTGGACAGAAAACATACAATTTCAATTAAAATGGTGATTTAGAAGAGCTAGAAACATAAAGTACATATCTGGGAATTTGGAAGGTAAATGATGTTATGGTTAGAAAACAAGGCCAAAATATAGAGGGGTGGGGGGGTGTACTGCGGACAAAGAGCCTAATAAGCAGAACTGTCCTAGAGCAGAGTCGGCTCCAGTTCTTGGAAGATGGTAGCAGAAATAAGCAAATGTTCCTCCTCCTCTAGAAACTTCCGATAGACTCTATGATGGTTCTAGCATGTCCTCTAAAAGGAAATAGGAAACTCAAGATGACTCTCCTTCTGTCCCTTTAAACTGACTGTGAGAGCTGGGCTTATGTACACAGTGATATTTAAAATCCTTTTATAAAATATCCATCTTTCACTCCATTACTTGTTATAAAATGTTGATAGCTGAAGCAATAAACAGAAACTTAAGACAGTACAAAATACTTGCTTTAACAAAAATAATAACTTGTATCAGACTCTGAGTTTTGACTGTTACAGAGGACACAGAAAATTTTACAAATTTCAAAACTTTCCATTTCTTCCAAATTGAAGCTATTTCTGAAGTATGGCTATACTGTGTCAATTCACAACTAGGTATCTAGTTTTGTGGGAGAACTGCTAGTAAGCTAAGACTCACTCCTCTCAGATATTACGATTGTTTTTAACATAGACAGTCATGTTAAAATAAGCTATCTATTTTTCCGGACTCATTAACCAAGGTAACAGAGAACTATTAAATTCCCACATAACAGAAGTTGTGTTAAGGTTATGCATATGATCTTTTGTCAAAAAGAATGCATAAGTGAAGCAAGTACAAGGACCTAAATATTCATCTAGGGACTTCCCTGGTGGCACAGTGATTAAGAATCCGCCTGCCAATGCAGGGGACATGGGTTCGATCCCTGGTCCGGGAAGATCCCACAGGCCAGGGAGCAACTAAGCCTGTGTGCCACAACTACTGAAGCCTGTGCACCTAGAGCCTATGCTCCGCAATGAGAAGCCACCGCAATGAGAAGCCCGCGCACCGCACCGAAGAGTAGCTCCCGCTCACCGCAACTAGAGAAAGCTTGTGCGCAGCAACGAAGACCCAATGCAGCCAAAAATAAATAAATAAATTTACAAATAAATGAATAAAATTTTTAAAATATGATACAAATGAACTTAAAAAATATTCATCTACCCTTACTTCCTGTTCATATTCTACTATTTTTGAAAGGAGGCTTAAATTTTCTTTTTAAAATTCCCCAGGACTTCCCTGGTGGCTCAGTGGTTAAGAATCTGCCTGTCGATGCAGGGGACGCAGGGGACACAGGTTTGAGCCCCGGTCCAGGAAGATCCCACATGCTGCAGAGCAACTAAGCCCGTCCACCACAACTACTGAGCCTGTGCTCTGGAGCCCCATGAGCCACAACTACTAACCCTATGTGCCACAACTACTGAAGCCTGCACGCCTAGAGCCCGTGCCCCACTACAAGAGAAGCCACTGCAATGAGAAGCCCACACACCACAATGAAGAGTAGCCCACTCACCACAACTAGCGAAAGCCAGTGCACAGCAACGAAAGACCCAACACAGCCAAAAAAAAAAAAAAAAATTTCCCTAAAAGATCCAAAATATAAATTTCATACAGCAATATTTTAAATTATTAATCAAGCCAATATTAGACAAAGTTCATGTCTGAGATGCATTTAATACACAACTATCCCAAGCCTAACCATTTTTACTGAGTCATTCTTTATTAGTACACTAATGACATACTAATTCTACAGAAAAAAAATTGTTATTCTACAAATATAGTGCGCCTATTCTGTGCCAGGCATCATTTACAGTATTAAGGATATGGCAGTGAACAAGACCAATAAAGTTCTTATCCTCATGAAACTTTCAGTCTATGGAGGACAGGGAGGAATAAACAATATATTTTCATGTAAAGTAAGAGGATAGATCATGATAGAGAGAAAGGGTTATTATTTTAGATACGAAAGTCGGAGTAGACCTCACAAATAAGGTAAGATCTGAACACAAATCTGAATGATATAAAAATGAGAACCAATGTGAGGATATGGGGGAAGAGCACTACAGTTACAGGGAACTCCAAATATAAATGCCTAAAGGTGGGCTTGGCATATTCAAAAATAGCTAGAAGAATAATGTGATTGCAACATGTAGAGTAAAGGAAGAGGCGGGAGACAAGTACAGAGAGAGGCAGGCGGTATGTCATATAAACTCTCAATAATGGTGAGAAACTGAATTTCACAGTAAATGTAAAGGAAAGCCAATGAGGCCAAGAAAATGACATAATCAGACTTATTTTTTTAAATGATCATTCCAAAAACTAAAAATAAATTTGGAGGAGAAAGTGGATCAAGAGTTCTGTTTGAAATCCTTATTAGACATCCAAGTGAAAATACTGAGGCTCAAGGTAGAAAAGTTGGGGCTAGAAATATATGTCTGGGAGTCATCCGCATAAAGGGGACTCAAAGCAAGGGGACCTAATAATATCACCTAGGGAAGAAGTTTAGAAAAATACATATATATATTCATATATCTATATCTATATATCTATATCTATCTATCTATCTATCTATCTATCTATCTACCTACCTACCTACCTATCCATCCGTCCATCTGTCTGTCTGTCCACAGGTATAAAAAGAAGTAAATCAAGTGAAGTAATCAGTGAAGTAGGATGAAAAGCAAGAGAGATTACCTTAGAAGCCAAGTAAAATAAGTTTTCAGAAAAAGGCCCTGACCATTTATATCAAAAGCTGCTGAAAGGATGATTAAGATGAAAATAGAAGACAACTGGATATGGCAAATGCAGGATGTTAGTGACTCTTACAAGAGTGATTTCAGTGGTGACAAAAGTCTGACTAGAGTGAATTAAATTGAGGTTGGGAGACAAGGGAAAGAACTAAGAAGTCAGAAAGTTCAAAAAGAAATGAGATTTTCAGCTCTAGCAGAATGAAGAGATCAGCAAATTCACTCCCCCAAAACACCTGTAAAAAGAACTGCATTGTAGAAATCAATCATTTCAGGGCTCAGGAAATCAACCAAAAACAACAACAAATCAAAAAGCATTTATTCAAGAAACACTGCTAGATATTGGAGTTATGACAGTGGGGGCTGGTGACCTTCTTGCTAGGGAATACTACCTTCCCCCACAATCACCTCCTAGCTCAGCCCACAGCTCTGCTACCCTGAGGATGCAACACCAGGTGGAGAAAATGACAGACTGGCAGAACACTAAGAAATATAACAGGGAGATCCTGAAAATGGAGAGGCTAAATAAGCTCTGCACATACCCTTGGGCTGATTTAGAGGCTGTGCACATATGCATGGGAGATCCAAGAAGGCCTTGGAGAAAGTAAAAGCTGAGGCTGACTTAAAAACTGCCTGAATTTTTAATGTACAGAACCCGTGTACAGAAGCATCTAAAAAATGATGGAAGCTTTATAAACTCAAAATGTTTGAACATAATCTCTAACCAATAACTGGCTGACCACTAAGCCATGCAGAAAAAGAGTAACTCCTAAGAAATGAGGAGAAAAAATTAAAATTAGAATAAAAATTTAACACAGAATTCAGGGGCTTCAAACTGGGGAGGAGAAAGATTCTATAGATTAGTTGCAGGTAAGTTACAAAAAAAGAAAAAGAAAGAAAACCCCCAAAACAAGTTTCAGGGGGAATAAAAAAAAATTAACAGAATCCAGAGTTGCTACAATATATTATCCAACATTTCCAACTGTCCAAGAAAACTGTGAGACCTGCAAACAACAGGAAAAGTTGACCTACACTCAGGTAAAAAAGAAAAGGAGCCAACAGAAACTGACTGGGTAGACACAGCTGTTGGATTTAGCAGACAAGAATACAAAGCAGCTATTATGTTCAAAGAATGTTAAGCTTCTTGACACTAGCCTTGGCAATGATTTTTTAGATTTGACACCAAAAGCAAAGGCAACAAAAACAAAAAAAAACAAGTGGGACTACCTCAAATTAAAAACCTCTGCACAGCAAACTATCAACAAAATGAAAAGACAACCTATGGAATGGGATAAAATATTTGCAAATCATATATTAGATAAGGGGTTAATATCCAAAATACATAGAACTCATACAACTCAACAGCAAAATAAAGAACAAAACAAAACAAACCTCAAATAATCTGATTTAAAAATAGGCAAAGGACCTGAACAGGCATTTTTCCAAAGAAGACATACAGATGGCCAACAAGTACATGAAAAGATGCTCAACATCACTAATCATCAGGGAATGCAAATCAAAACCACACCTGTTAGAATGGATATTATCAAAAAGGCAAGAAATAACCAGTGTTTGTGAGGATGCAGAGAAAGGGAACCTTGGACATGTACACTGGTGCAGCCACCATGGAAAATAATAGTACACTGGTAGATGTACTACTGGTGGAAATGTACACTGATGCAGCCACTATGGAAAATAGTATGGAGGTCCCTCAAAATATTAAAAATAGAACTATTTGAGGAGCTTTTTATGGAAATGTTACCATTTTGACCTCTATTATTTCAGTATATCATTGCAATGAATAAAGCGTTAAAAGCAGGAAAAAAAAAAAAAGAACTATCAAAGGATCCAGCAATTCCACTTCTGGGTATATATCCAAAGAAAATGAAATGACTATCTCAAAGAGATACCTGTACTGCCATGTTCATTGCACTATTATTTACAACAGCCAAGACATGGAAACAATCTAAGTGTCCATCAGCAGTTGAATGGATAAAGAAAATGTGTGTGTGTGTGTGTGTGTGTGTGTGTGTGAGAGAGAGAGAGAGAGAGAGCGAGAGAGACAGACAGAGAGAGAGAGAGAGAGAGAGAGAGAGAGAGAGAGAGAGAGGGAGGGCATTATGCTAAGTGAAATAAGTCAGATGGAGAAAGACAAACACTGTACGATAACACATGTGGAATCTAAAAAAGCCCAACTCATACAAACAGACTAGAAAGGTGGCTACCAGAGGCTGGAGGTTGGGGGAAAGGGGGAGCTGGTCAAAGAATATAAACTTCAAATTATAACATAAACAAGTTCTGAGAATTTCATATACAGTATGATGACTATAATTAATAATACTGTATTGTATATCTGAAAGTTGCTGAGAGAGTAGACCTTAAATGTTCTAACTACAAAAAAGAAATAGTAATTACAAGCCGTGACATGTTATCAGATGCTATGATGGTAATCATTTTACTATATATAACGGCAAGAAATCAAAATGTTGTACCTTAAACTTACACAATATTATACATCAATTGTATCTCAATAAAGCTGAAAAAAGTTTAATATATACTAAATAAATTAATATGTTCAAAGAATTAAGGGAAATTATATTTTAAAAATTAAAGAAAAATATGATGACAACTACACAAGTAGAAAACTTCAGTAAAGAAATATTAACATTTAAAACCTGGAAATACTAGAGATGAAAAATGTAACAACAGAAGTAAAAGATTCACTATGGGCTCAAGATAAGATTTGAGGTGACATTTAAAAAAAAATCTGTGAACTTGAAAACAGAGAATTAGAAATTATTCAATTGAAAAACCAAAGAGAAAAAATAAGACAGCAGAAAAATGAACAGGGCCTCAGAGACCTGCTGTAGGATAATGTCACACCTACCAAACAACTAGAAATATGTATAAAGGCAATCAGAAAAAAGACCTACCAAAATATGGATAAAGGCAACATCAGAAAAGAGGAAAAAGAAAAAGGAGAAAAAATATATTTGAAGAAGTAATTGCTGAAAACTTCCCAAATTTGATGAAAAACACTAATCTACTGAACCATAAAGCTTAATGAACCCCCAACAGGATAAACACAAAAAGATTCACATGGAGGCACAGCACTTTTGAACTGAAGCCACAAAAGAAGAATAATGAAAGCAGTAACAGAAAAATGATTCATCATATACACGGGGAGAACAATATAATTAACATCTGACTAATCATCAAACTAATGGAGGCTAGAAAGCGATTTTAAAAAAAAAATTCAAAATGCTGAAAGAGGGGCTTCCCTGGTGGCGCAGTGGTTGAGAGTCCGCCTGCCGATGCAGGGGACATGGGTTCATGCCCCGGTCCGGGAAGATCCCACATGCCGCGGAGCGGCTAGGCCCGTGAGCCATGGCCGCTGAGCTTGCGCCTCTGGAGCCTGTGCTCCGCAACAGGAGAGGCCACAACAGTGAGAGGCCCGTGTACCACACACACATACAAAAAAAAATGCTGAAAGAAAAAACCACAAATAAACCCTGTCAACCAAGAATGCTATATACAGAAAAATTATTCTTCAAACAGGAAAGGAAAAATAAAAACATCCTCAGATTTTTTTTTTTAATGGTGAATATTCTATGGCAGAAGCCCTGTCTTTAAAAAGTACTAAAGCAAGTCTCTCAGGCTGAAAGGAAATGACACCAGAAGGTAATTCAAATACACAAGGAGAAATAAGACCACTACAAATGGTAAATATAAATGGGAAAATAGAAAAAACTACGCATTTTTTTCTTAATTTCATCAGACATAAACTGTATAAAGCAATTATGATAACACTGTGTTAGTAGGCTTATAACAGAAATAGATATAATACATATGACAATAATAGCAGGAAGGAGAGAGGAGAAAATGAAGGTATTTTGGAAAAAAGGTGCTATATTTTACTGGAATTAAGTCAGTAAGTAAACTGAAGCAGACTGATGAACTGAAATGCACATTGTAATTCCTAAAGCAGCCACTAAGAAAATAATTTTTTTAATATTAAAAATCAACACTGGACCTAAAATGGTACACTAAAAAACTTGTTCAACACAAAGGGAGGCAATAAATGAGAACGGAGGAATAAAAACAACACGAGAGATATAGAAAACAATGAGCAACATGCAGGGGTAAATCTAGTCATATGAAAAACTATGTAAAATGTGATTAAGCATACAGTCAAAGGCAAAGATTGTCAGACTGGAGAAGAAAGCAAGCTCCAACTATATTCTTTCTACAATAGGCACGCTTTAGATTCAGATTCTAAGACTTAATAACTTGAGCATAAAATGATGGAAAAAGATATGCCATGAAAACAGCAACAAAAGAGATCTGGAGTGGCAATGTTATTAGCAAAGTAAATTTTAAGAGAGATAGAAATATTCCCATTTCCTACCAGATAAAGTCTAAATCACTTCATAATCTCGTCCCTCTTTATCAACTCAATCTTACCCTCCGCTCAAAGCCAATACGATCATAACTAGATCCCACTTTTCACTCTTCTTGAGTATATTATTTCATTCCCAGTTCTAAGCCACTGATCACACTTAGCATCACTGGAATGTCTCTACCCTCCCGCCCTCCTACACATATTCTACCCATCCTTTAAGTTCCTATTTAACTCCCACTTCTTCAAGGCCATCTCCAGCTGCCCCCACTCACACTAATCTTTTCCAATATCTAAATTCCTGTATCAACTATGAATTATTTTGGAATTTATTATATACTCTATTGGCTTTGTTTTATTTTACAACTATAGTTCACTGCTGTTATATAAAACACTGCTTTTCAAAAAGTAGCTTATAAAAATCAGATATAAGGGCTTCCCTAGTGGCACAGTGGTTAAGAATCCGCCTGCCAATGCAGGAGACACGGGTTCGAGCCCTGGTCTGGGAAGATCCCACATGCCGTGGAGCAACTAAGCCCGTGTGCCACAACTACTGAGCCTGCGCGCCTAGAGCCGGGGCTCCGCAACAAGAGAAGCCACTGCAATGAGAAGCCCACGCACTGCATAGAAGAGTAGACCCCGCTCACAGCAACTAGAGAAAACCTTCACGCAGCAACGAAGACCCAATGAAGCCAAAAACAAATAAATAAATTTTTAAACAAATCAGATATATCACTGGAGATACACACACACACACACACACACACACACACACACGCAGACCCCTTGCCCAACTAGCTTACTATAAGTGCCTTTAGAGCAAAATATGAATTTTGTCTCTTTCTATATCACCCACAGGGTTCTCAAAGCCTAGCCAAATTAATAGTTTCATTTGCTAGTTCATCTAATCTCCGTATTTTCTAGACAAGGGAGTAGCCAGGGCTTGGTCTCTCACTTTTTTTCAGCTATCTCAATGATCTCTTCCAGTCTCAGGGCTTTAAAGGCTGATGACTCCCAATTTTATATTGCCAGACCAGATCTTTCCTATGTAATACTCCAGAATCTTCTAGCCAACTGCTTACTTGACAATTCTTCTAATATATATCTCAACCTGACATATCATGAGTAAAATTCCTGATCTTCCTTAAACCTGTTCAACTCATAGCCTCCCTGTCTCAATTACTGACAATTCCACTATTCCAGCCGTGCAAGCCAAAAATTTGAAATCTTCATTCCTCTTTCTCTCTGACCTCACCTTCAATCTGTCAAGAAATACTGTTGGCTCCACCTTCAAAATATTTCCAAGATCCCAGCAACTGCACTGTGAAGCAATTTAATAGAAATGGAAATTTATATTTACACAAAAAACCTACAGTTGAATGTTCATAGCTGAATTCAGAATAGCTACCGGATGTCTTTCAATGGGAAAATGGATAAACAAATTGTGGTATATACATACTATGGAATGCTAGTTAGTAATAAGAAAAGAGAACCAATTATTGATACATGCAACAACTCTGATGAATCTCCAGAGAATTATGCTGAGCAAATAAAGCCAATCTCAAAAGGTAACACACTGTATATGACTTCATTTATATAGCATTCCTCAAATAACAATATTACAGAAATGGGGAACAGACTACTGATTGTTACAAGGGGTTAAACTGGAGGTTAGGAGTGGAAAGATGGTGGGGAGGGAAATGAGTATGGTTATAAAAGGGCAGTAAGAGGGTCCTTGTGATGGTGGAACTGTTCCATATCTTGACTGTAGTAGTAAATACACAAACCTACACATATAATAAAATTGGGAAGAATTAATAAATACACACAAACACACACATACAAAGTAGTACAAGAAGATATGGAGAAATGTGAAAAAGACTGGTGGATCATACTAACGTCAATATCCTGGTTGATACTGTACTATAGTTTTGCAAGATGTTATTATTGAGGAAAACTGGGGAAAGGGTACATGAGATCTCCCAGTATTATTTCTTACTATTAACTGCATGGTTATCTACAATTATCTCAATATAAAAACTATATATATGTGTGTCTGTGTGTGTATATATATATATGCGCATGTGTGTGTGTATCTCCAGGATCGGATCATTTCTCACCACCTCCCTAGTTCAAGTCTTTTTGGAGGCTTTTGCCAAAATCACCAAGTTACTTCCTAAATGGCCTTTCAGCTTACCCTGTTCACCTTCCATATGCTCAACAAAGCAGGTGGAGTGATCTTACATTTTAAAATGTAAGTCAGACGGTGTCATTTCTCTACTTAAAATCTCCAGTGGTTCCCCACTTTGAACAGAGCGAAAGCCAAAAACCCTTACTATGGCTAACAAGGCTTCTACCTATTACCCCACCCACCACCACTCCCACTGTCCTTACTCAGTGACCTCACTACTTGATGCTCTCTCACTCCTCACCTACCATACTAACCATCCAGCTGTTCCTCATATACTTCAAAACACCCCTGGCAGAGTTTTTGCATTTGCTATTCCCTCCATCTGGAACCATCTTCTCCTAAATATCTGAATATTTAGTCCCTTTCATCTACTTTACGTGTTTCCTCAAATGTCACATTGTCACACCTTGGCACTCACTCCTAACATTCCTTCTCCTCCCTCTTCTTTGCTTTTTTTCCTCTCCAGAGCAACAAATTACTGAACATATTATATCTATTTCAGATATTTATTCATTATTGTCCATCTCTCCCCATTAAAATATAAGCTCTAAAATGGCATAGATTTTTGTTTTGTCCATGTTATGTTATCCCCCAAACCTAGAACAAGACCCAGGCCAGAGGAAGTACTCAATAATCAACTGTTGAATTACTTAAATTGATGACATGAAATAATACCCTTATTGACAAAAATGATACATCACAATGATGCATTTCACTGTAAGAAATGTCACTGCCAGTCAGAAAAATGAAGGAGGAACTACAGAGACAAGTAAGTTCCCAAATCATGAACCTCAATCCTTCACAACACAAAGACTACTCCCCAATTCAGAGGAATTAAGCTGTGATGTCCACCTTCTCTCAAATCACTCTCCAACTTATCATTCAAGATTAAGACCTAATCAAGGGCCCTATACTCAAAGGGCAACGATGCAGACCTGAAAATAACCACTTCAGCCATGAAAAAGCATGTACTTATTTTTTTATTGACATATACTCTTAAGTATGTCAATGAAAGACTATACTTATGTGTCAATGAAAGAATATTTTTTAGAGTATATGTCAATGAAAGAACTCAGGAAGATACAATTACCTCAACAAAGCCTTGCAAGATGCACTGATGTGAAAGAACCTACCAATTCAACTGAAAAGTCTCCATGCCTAATTCCCTATCCTCACTCACCCACCCCCCTGCAAAAAACCCCAAGTTCTTCTATTCAATATGGAAGTATCACCAACAGTCAGGTACTACATGGCAGTGACCAGATAAAATTGTCCTCAATAAACCCTAAATTTCAGCTTAGTCGTTATCTAGCCCAAACCGTGTCTGTGAATGTAAACCATGTAACCACAACTTTGAGGGGAATCTACAGCAAGATATTCTGTCATACAAATCATGAACTCCCATATCTGATACTGAAATACACGATTTGCTTAATACTTCTCATTTCAAATGTTTGTCTTGATTGTAAACTCCTTGAATGCACAGATTGTATCATATCCCTTCTTGTGACCTACATAACATCTAATTTAGTCCTTAGCACATAGTATGTACAGACTGAGTTGGCTAGCCTTACACTTGATCCTGTAACTCAAAAAGTCACTGAAGGTTTTTTAGTGCAAGGGTAAGGTAAGGGAGCTTACTCAGATAAATCTGGCTAGATCATCCCAAGCTAAAGATGGTAAAATCTAATTTGAAGAGAGAAGGTCCTGATACTTGGATACTGCTTCACAGCTTTAAAAAGGTATTTTACACAACTTCTTTCATATTATTCTGAGGAAAAAAAAACCTTATAAGCATTAAATATTTCTGCTTATATCTTATCAACAGAAAACAAATCCAGAGAAGTGAAATAACTTGTCCAATTTATTTAATAAAGGGCTCTATTCAATATTTTTTGAGCATTAGGAAAATGAAAAACTAGTAATGGTGGCAAAGAGGCATAAACAAGCACAGATATTATAATCACCAAGATTTGTAACTGAAAACTAGAAAAAAAATTGAGAGAACTAAATAAAGAGAAACACATTCCCTAATCTATTCCCTAATAGATTAGAAGACTTTACATTAAGATGGCAGTGCTCCCAAAATTTAATGTAATTCTATCAAAATTCCAGCTGCACTTTTTTAAGATAATGACAAGATGACCATAAAATTCATATAGAAATGCAAGGGATTCAAATGAGCCAAAATAATCATACTAAAGAAGAAAAAAGTTGGAGGACTCACACTTCCAGATTTCATATTGTACTACAAAGCTAAAGTAATCAAGTCAGTGTGGTGGTGGCACAGACACATACATACATCAATGGAATTAAACTGAGAGTCCAGAAATGCCTACATTTATTTGATAAAGAGTGCCAAGACAATTCAATAGGAAAAGAATAATGCTGTCAACAAATGGAGCCTGGACAACTGGACATCCACCTGCAAAAAAGAAGTATAAAACTCTTAAAAAGAAATCAAAAGAGTAAATCTTTGTGACCTTGGGTTAGGCAAAGATTCTTAGATATAACACCAGAGTGCACACGCGCGCACTTCAAAGGAAACTATCAAGAAAGTGGAAAGACAACCTACAGACTGGAAAAATCATTTGTAAATTATATATCTGGTAAGGGGTTGGCATCCAGAATTAAGAACTCTATTCAAGAATAAAGAGATTTTTTTAAAAACATCTTTATTGGAGTATAACTGCTTTAAAATCTATTTTTAAATGAGCAAAGGAAGGACTTCTGGTCTCCAGTCTGGCATAGGAGCTTGGAAGTCATCCCTCCCATCTTCACAAGAAAAGAGCTGAATAGGGCTTCTCTGGTGGCACAGTGGTTGAGAATCTGCCTGCTAATGCAGGGGACACGGGTTTGAGCCCTGGTCTGGGAGGATCCCACATGCCGCAGAGCAACTGGCCCGTGAGCCACAACTACTGAGCCTGCACATCTGGAGCCTGTGCTCCGCAACAAGAGAGGCCACGATAGTGGGAGGCCCGCGCACCGCGATGAAAAGTGGCCCCCACTTGCTGCAACTAGAGAAAGCCCTCGCACAGAAATGAAGACCCAACACAGCAAAAATAAATTAATTAATTAATAAACTCCTACCCCCAACATCTTCTTTTAAAAAAAAGAAAAGAAAAGAGCTGAATAAACTGAAAACCAACCCTCTTCTTAAATCCATCAGAGAACTGAGGTCACAGGGCAAGCTGCTGCCCTAAAAACTGCAGACAAACAGGCAGACACACAGAATCCCAGCTTACTGGAGGAGAAGCCCAGGAGCAGAAATTGCCTGTAGAACCAGTACCAGTACACGAAAACTTAAACTGTAACTGACAGAGGTGCAAGTGTGAACAAATCTCGGAGTTACAAACTCCAGAGGGTGGACCACACTTTTCTCAGTTTTACCTCCAGGAGCCCTACCAGGTTCTCACAGTGAATATCTAAGAAAAATCTGCTGGAAGCAGGAAAAAGAAAAAAGTAACCATTTAAAAACAGGCCTAGAGCATTCTCTTCTTCTTAAGACTTCCCATAAGAAAAACTATTCTATCAGAGCTAACTGAACTGGGGGAAAGGAAATGCCCAACTCTAGCCTTGTGTAGACTTCCAAGTGGGGGAAGTGAAATAACCAATTCTAACCTCATCTAGCCTTCCATGTGAAGGAAGGGAAATATAAAACTCCAGCCCTCTCTAGCCTTCTTGTCTCACCTATCGGGGGTAGGAAGAACAAAAAGTTGAGAAACATACATAAAGGTCAAGCCCAGAACACAGGCTCATTAAGACACTGAGACAATTTTAGGAATATAGAACACTTTCCCTCCCTCCACACCTTACCACCACTTATATAGGGCTCCCCTTTAATAGCAGAGAAATATAATGGAAAGAACTGCATGTCTCATACTTTATTTAAGAAGAGTTTTCTCAGGAAACCCAAAGACAAGAGGAGAGACAAAATAAAAGGCAACCAGAGGACATTTTAACTTCTGGCACCTACAGCTACAGTAAATAGTAAACACAGTCTAATTCCTGCCAGATAAACACAAAACCTCACACTAAAGGCCTATATATTTTCTTAAGTGACTTTTACTCAGTATATCATGTCCAGCTTTCATCATAACATCACAAGGAATACTAAAAGACAAAAATCAGAGCTTGAATACACAGAGAGCAGGCATCAGAACTGAACATAGCAGAGATGTTAGAATTATCAGAGTAGGAATTTAATACAACTATGATTATTATGCTAAGGACTCTAATCAAAAAAGTAGGTAACACACAAGAACAGATGGGTAATGTATACAGAGAGATGGAAACTCTAAGAAAGATTCAAAAGAAATAAAAAACACTGTAACAGAAATTAACAATGCCCTTGATGCGTTCATCAATACACTGGACATGGCCAAGGAAGGAATCAGTGAGCTTGAAGAAATGTCCATAGAAACTTCCAAAACTGAAATGCAAAGAGAAAAAAGAATGAAAGAGACAAAACACAATATCCAAGAACAACGTGGGACAATTACAAAAGGTGTAACACGTGCATAATGGGAATAACACAAGGAGAAAAGAAGAAGAAAAAATAAAAACAGAAAAAGCATTTGAAGCAATAATTGAGAATTTCTCAAAATTAGTATCATAGACTAAACCACAGGTACAGGAACAGGACAAATACCAAAAAATCTACACCTAAGTATATCACATTTAAAATGCAAAAGATCAAAGACAAAGAGGAAATCTTGAAAGAAGCCAGAGGAGGGGAGAATAAAAACTCACTTATTGACAAGCGAAGAGAATAAAAACTCACTTATTGATGAAAATTACTCGGACTTCTCCTCAAAAGTCATGCAAGCAAGGGAAAAGTAAAGTAAAATATTTAAAGGGTTGAAAGGAAAAAAACCCAACAATCTAGAATTCTGTATCCAGCAAAATTATTCTTCAAATGTAAAGGAGAAATAAAGATTTTTCTCAGAAAAATAAAAATTGACAGAATTTGTCAACAGTAGACCTGCTATCCAAGAAATGTTAAAATATAAAATTCATCAGAAAGAAGAAAAATGACACAGGTAAGATCGGGTCTGCATAAAGAAAGACCATTAGAAGAAGAATAATAAAAGTAAAATATATTTTATTTTTCTTATTCTTAATTGATCTAACATATAACCATTTGTTCAAAATAATAACAGGAACAATGCATTCAGTGATGATATCTTACAGATTAGTGATATTAATGACAGCAATGTCATATGTAATGGAAAGGGAGGAACTGGGAATACTCTGCCCTGAGGTACTTTCACTATCAGTGAAGTAGTATAGTGTTAATTGAAAATGGACTTCAAAAAGCAGTAAAATGTACATTGTAGACTCAAGTACAACAACTAAAAAAAGTTAAAAAGAAAAGTACAATAGATATGCTAAGAGAGGAGAAAAAACAGAATCCTATAAAATGCTCAGTCAAAAACAGAGAAAGCAAAAAACCAGCAAGACAAAAGAATAAACAAAGAAGTTCAATGAATAGAAACAGTAACAAATATGGTAAAAATATGATTCAACTATATCAATAATCTCTTTAAACATCAAAGGCCTAAATATACCACACGAAAGACAGAGACTATCAGTGGATTAAAAAAAACAAAAATGAAAAAACATTAAAGTTGCACAATGTTATAAATCAATTATATCACAATTTAAAAACATAAAAATAATTTTTAAAATAAGTTTTAAAAAGACCCAACTCTATATAATCTAAAAGAAATCCATTTAAAATTCAAAGACACAGATACATTAAAAGTAGGGATGGAAACATCAGGAAAACTACAGACCAATATCCCTGATAGATGCTGATGCAAAAACCCTCAACAAAATACTAGCAAACCAAACTCAAAAGCTCATTGAAAGGATTATATACCTTATAAACATTACCAAGTTTTTTTTTAACTTTTTATTTTATATTGAACTATAGTTGATTAACAATGTTGTAATAGTTTTAGGTGTACAGCAAAGTGATTCAATTATACATATACATGTATCTATTCTTTTTCAAATTATTTTCCCATTTAGGTTGTTACATAATATTGAGCAGAGTTCCCTGTGCTATACAGTGGGTCCTTGTTGGTTAACCATTTATTTATTTTTAAACTGGAGTACAATTGCTTTACAATGTTGTGTTAGTTTTCTGCTGTACAATGAAGTGAATCAGCTATATGTATACATATATCCCCTCCCTCTTGGACCTCCCTCCAAGCACCCCCCATCTCACCCATCTAAGTCATCACAGAGCAACCAGCTGAGCTCCCTGTGCTATCCCACAGCTTCCCACTAGCTATTTTACACATGGTAGTGTATTTATGTCAAACCCAATCTCCCAATTCATCCCACCCTCCCCTTCTCCTGCTGTGTCCACACATCCGTTCTCTCTGTCTGTGTCTCTATTCCTGCCCTGCAAATAGGTTCATCTGTACAATTTTTCTAGATTCTACATATATGCGTTAATATACAATATTTGTTTTTCTCATTCTGACTTACTTCACTCTGTATGACAGACTCTAAGTCCATCTGCATCTCTACAAATGACCCAATTTCGTTCCTTTTTATGGCTGAGTAATATTCTATTGTATATATGTACCACATCTTCTTTATCCGTTCATCTGTCGATGGACATTTAGGTTGCTTCCATGTCCTGGCTATTGTAAATGGTGCTGCAATGAACATTGGGGTACATGTGTCTTTCTGAATTGTGGTTTTCTCAGAGTATATGCCCAGTAGTGGGATTACTGGGTCATGTGGTAGTTCTATTTTTAGTTTTTTAAGGAACCTCCATACTGTTCTCCATAGTGGCTCTATCAATTTACATTCCCACCAACAGTGCAAGAGGGTTCCCCTTTCTCCACACCCTCTCCATTTTAAATATAGCAGTGTGTACATGTCAATCCCAAACTCCTTAACTATCCCTAACCCTTACCCTTCCTCCTGGTAACCGTAAATTCGCTCTAAGTCTGTAAGTCTGTTTCTGTTTTGCAGATAAGTTCATTTGTATCATTTCTTTTTAGATTCCACATATAAGCGGTATCATACAACATAATTCTTTCTCTGTCTGACTTAACTTCACTCAGTATGACAATCTCTAGGTCCACACATGTTGCTGCAAATGGCATTATTTCATTCTTTTTAATGGCTTAGTAGTATTCTGCTGAATATATGCACCACATCTTCTTTATCTATTCCTCTGCTGATGGACATTTAGGTTGCTTCCATGTCCTGGCTATTGTAAACAGTACTGCAATGAACACTGGGGTGCATGTATCCTTTTGGATCACGTTTTTCTGCAGATATATGCCCAGGAGTGTAATGTAAATTGGTACAGCCACTATGGAGAACAGTATGGAGGTTCCTTAAAAAACTAAAAATAGAGCTACCATATGATCCTGTAATCCTACTCCTGGGTATATCTCTGGAGAAATACCATTACCAAGTTTTACACCTGGAATGCAAAGGTGGTTCTACATATGGAAATCAATCAATGTAATACATCACATTAGCAACATGAAGGACAAAAATCAAATGATCATCTCAATTGATACAGAAAAAGCATTTAACAAAATTCAACATTCTTTCATGATAAGAATGCTCAACAAACTAGAAATAGAAGAAAACTGCCTCAACATAGTAAGTTGTATGTGAAAAGCCCACAGTTAACATCATACTTAATGGCAAAAAACTTAAAGCTTCCCCTCTAAAATCAGGAACAAGGCAGGATGCCCTCCTCTTGCCACTACTATTAAAACAGTATTTGAAACCCTAGCCAGAACAATTACAAAAGAAAAATAATAAAAGACACCCAAATTGGAAAAAAAAAGTAAAATTATTTCTGTTTACGGATGAGATGATCTTACATGTAGAAAACCGTGAAGAATTAAAAACAAAAAAACCCACAAAGCCCTGTTAGAAATAAGAAATGATTTCAGCAAAGTTTTAGGATACTAAAACAAAATGAATACAAAAATTGATTGTATTTCTATAAACTAACAATGACCAATCAAAAAAGAAAGCAATCTCATTTACTATATATAGCACCAAAAAGGACAAAATACTTAGGAAAAAACCTAACCAAGGAGGTAAGAGACTTGTACACTGAGAACTATGAAACACTGCCAAAAGAAATCAAAGATAGAAATAGTAGAAAGACCCCACGCTCATGGACTGGAAGACTTAATAACATTAAAATGTCTGTACCACCCAAAAGTCATCTGCAGATTCAATCCAATCCCTATGAAAATCCCAGTGGCATCTTTTGCAATAATAGAAAAACAAAATCCTAAAATCCTATACAGACTCTCAAATACCCCAAAGAGCCAAAACAATCTTGAAAAAAGGAGGACAAAGTTGGAGGTTTCACACTTCCTGATTTGAAAACAAGCTACAAAGCAACAGGAATCAAGACAGTATGGAACTAGCATAAACACAGATATATAGACTAATGGAACAGAACAGAGAAACTAGAAATAAACCCTTATGTATATTTTCAACAAGGGTGCCAAGACTACACAATTGGGAAAGGATAATCTCTTAAGCAAATGGTGCTGGGAAAACAGGATATTCACAGGCAAAAAAAAAAAAAAGAAGAAGAGGGACCCTTACCTTACACCATACACAAAAAATAACTCAAAATTGATCAAAGGCCTAAACAGAAGACCTAAAACCACAAAAATCCTAGAAGAAAATATAGGGGAAACACTTCAGGACATGAGCATTGGCAACATATTTGACCTTTGGTGATAGCTTATTTCGCTTAACATAATGTTTTTGAGGTTCATCCATGTTGTGACAAGTGACAGAATTTTTTTCTTTTGATGACATCAAAAAGCTCAAGTGACTACAGCAAAAAGAGACAAATGGGACTACATCAAACTTTAAAACTTCTGAGTGTTAAAGGAAATTCAAGCATAAGCTAACTTGTATGTGAAATCCTTTTGTTTTTTAAAAAAAAAGTCAGACTCATAGAAAAATAGAGTAGAATTATGGTTACAATGCGTTGGGGGTGTGGGTGAAATAGAAAAATGCTGGTTAAAGGGTACATGCCTTCAGTCATGAGACGACATAGTTCTGGGGATCTAATGTACAACATGGTACCTATAGTTAATAGTACTGTACTGTATACTTGAAATTTGCTAAGAGAGTAGATCTCAAGTGTTCTCACCATGCACATACAAAAAAGGTAATTATGTGAGGTGATGATATGTTAATTACTTCTTAGGGCAATAATTTCACTATTTATACATATAACAGATTATCACATTGAAGACTTTAAATATATGCAATTTTGTCAATTATACTTAAAAAAACAGGGGGGAAAAAGAGTTCAGCAAAAAAAAATCCCCAAAACAGAAAAAATAGCTAAGTAAATCAGTTTAATGTTACATATTTTTTTATAAAATAAAGTAAAGGAATGGAGAACAATATACCATACAAAGACTGATCAAAGAAAGTTGAAGTAGTTACATTAATTTCAGACAAACAGGACTACACAGCAAGAATAATTATCAGGGATAAAAAGGGACATTACAGACATTACATAATGAAAAAGGGATCAATTCTCCAAAGAGACTTAATAATTCTTAAGATGTATACACCTAACAACAGAGTCAAAATATTTGAAGCAAAAACTGATGGAATCACAAGGAGGAACAGACAAATACACTATTATATTTAGAGATTTCAACAACTTTTCATCAGTTATCAGTTATTGATAGATCCAGCAAGCAGAAAATCAATGAAGGACATAGCTGAACTGAATGACACTATTAGTCAACTGGATCTAATTAACATATTTACAGAAAATTTTATCCAACAGTTGAATACGTATTCTTCTCAAGCTCATATAGAACATTAGTCAAGACAGACCTAATTCTGGGCCATAAAACATACCTCAGAAAATTAAAAAGAGACATCATACAAGGTACGCTCTCAGACCACAATGAAATTAAACTAGAAATCAGTAACAGAAAAACAGAAAAAAAACCCACGAAACTTGGAGCATAAACAATATACTTCTAAGTACCATATGGATCAAAGAAGTCTCAAGAGAAAAAAGAAAATATTTTGAGCTAAATCAAAATTTGTGGATGCAATGAAGGCAGTGCTTACAGGGAAATTTATAGCAATGATTGCATATATTAAATAAGAAGAAAACCCAAAACCAATATCTAAGCTTGCAACTCAGAAAAGCAGAAAAAGAACAAATTAAATGCAAAGTAAGCAGAAGAAAAGAAATATAAATTAGAGATGAAACTGAAAACAGGAAATCAACAGAGAAAAATTAGCAAAATCAAAAGATAGTTCTTTGAAAAGATCAATAAAACTGATAAAATCTAGCCAGGTTAGCTAAGAAGAGAGAAGACATAAATTACTAATATCAAAAGCAAAAAGATGTCATCATCACAGATCTCAAGGACATTAACAGATTAAAGGAATATCACGACAAACTGTACTCACAAATTTGATAACTTAGATAAAATGGGCCAATTTCTTGAAAAACACAATCTACCAGAATACACACAAGGAGAACTAGATAATCTGAAAAGGTCTGTATCTATTAAACAATCTGACATACAATTAATCACCTTCCAAAATAGAAAGCACCACACCCAGATGAGTTCACTGGTGAATTCCACCAATCACTTAAAGAAGAAATTATATCAATTCTCTACAGTCTCTTCCAGAAGACAAAAACAAAGGGAATATATCCCAACTCATTCTTTGATACCAGTATTACCCTAATACCAAAAACAAGAAACAAAAACTACAGACCAATATCTCACATGAACATAAATGCAAAAATCATCAACAAAATATTAGCAAACTGATTCCAACAATGTATAAAAAGAAGTATACACCAAGACCAAGTGGGATTTAGTCCAGGTATGATAAGCTGGTTCAACATTTTAAATTAATTAATATAATCCAGTCCATCAACTGGCTAAAGAAGAATTATCCGATCATATGTATAGATGTAGAAAATGTATTTGACAAAATTCAACATCCATTCATGATTAAAAAAAAAAAAAAACAACTCTTAGCAAACTAGGAATAGAGGGGAACATCTTCAACTTGATGAAGAACATCTACAGGGACTTCCCTGGTAGTGCAGTGGTTAAGACCCTGTGCTCCCAATGCAGGAGGCCTGGGTTCGATCCCTGGTCAGCGAACTAGATCCCACATGCATGCCGCAACTAAGGAGCCTGCCTGCCGCAACTAAGACCCCGCGCAACCAAATAAAAAAAATAAAAATAATAATAAAAAAAAGAACATCTATAAAAAATTCTACAGCTAACTTTATACTTAATGAGGAGAAACTATGTTTTCCTGCTAAGATCAGGAACAAGCCAAGAAAAACTTGAGACTCTCGCCACTCCTATTCAACATTGCATATGCAATAAGACACCCACCCCGCAAGAAAATAAAGGGTATACAGACTGGGAAAGAGGCAAAACTATCTTTGTTCACAGATGACATTATTGTCCATGTAAAAAATCCCAAGGCATCAAAAACGAAAACCACCCTGGAATTAATAAGGGACGATAGCAAGATTGCTGGATACAAGATTAAGGTACAAAAGTCAAGCGCTTTTTTATATACCAGCAATGAACAATTTACATTTGAAATTTAAAAACACAATACAATTTACATTAGTACACAAAAAAAGAAAAAAAAGGAATACTTAGGTACAAAGCAGACAAACTATATAAAAGATTTATATGAGGAAAACTATAAAGCTCTGAGGAAAGAAATCAAGGATCTAAATAAATGGAAACATATTTCATGTACATAGAGAGGAGGACTGAATAGTCAAGATGTCAGTTCTTCCTAACATGATCTATAGATTTAATGCAATCCCAATCAAAATCCCAGCAAATTATTTTGTGGATATGGAACAGTCAACACAATACTGAAGAAGAGTCAAAAGACTGACATTAACTGACTTCAAGACTTATTATAAAGCTAGAGTAAAAATGGATATATTAGAGAAAGAACAAACAAATAAATCACTGGAACAGAACAGAGAGTGCAGAAATAGCCACAGGTATAATTAACTGAACTTTGACAAAGGAACAAAGGCATTTCAAAGGAGAAAGGATAGTCTTTTCAACAAATAGTGCTGTAACAACTGAACAGCAAAGAAATGAATCTCGACACCGATCTTACATCTTTCACAAAAATTAACTCAAAATAGATGACATACCTAAATGTAAAAGGCAAAACTATAAAACACTACAAGATAATATGGGAGAAAATTTAGGTGTCCTTGCATTTGGCAGTGACTTTTTAGATGCAACTCCAAAGCACAATCCATGAAAGAAAAAAGTTGTAAATTGGACTTTTCACTAAAATTAAAAATTTCTGGTCTAAGACACTAATGTAAAGACAAGTCACAGACTGGGAGAAAAGCACTGTAAAACACTTATCTGATAAAGAATTGTTAACTAAAATATACAAAGAACCCTTAAAACTCAATAGAAGAAAACACTCAACCATTAGTAACAGGCAAAAGACTTGAAAAGACACCTCACCAAAGAAGATATACGGATGGCACATACGCATATGAAAAGACGCTCAACATCGTATTTCATCGGGAACTGCAAATTTAAACAACAGTGAGATACTACTGCACTCCTATTAGAATGGCTAAAACCCAAAATACTGATAACACCGAATGCTGGTAAGGATGCAGAGCAACAGGAACTCTCATCAGTGCTGGTGGGAATACAAAATTATTCTGCACAGTCACTTTGGAAGATAATTGGGCAGTTTCTTGAAAAACTGAACCATACTCTTACCATACAACTGGCAACTGTGCTACTTGGTATTTACCCAAATGACCTGAAAACTTATATCCACACAAAAACCTGCACATGAATGTTTAGAGCAACTTTATTCGTAACTGCCAAAACCTGGAAGCAACCAAGATGTCCTTCAATAAGCAAATAAAAAAAACCAAAATGTAGTATATGCATATAATTGTATTTTTTCAGAGAGAAAAAGAAATGAGCTATCATGCCAAGAAAAGCTATGCAGGCACATTAAATGCATACTGCTAAGTGAAAAAAGTCAATCTGAAAAGGCTATGTACGTACGTTTGATTCCAAGTATATGACATTCTAGAAGAGGCAAAACTACAGAAACAGTTTTTTTAAAAATCAATGGTTGTCAGGGTTGAGATGAGGAAGGGGGGGGATGAATAGGTGGAGCTCAGGGAATTTTTAGGGCAGTGAAACTATTCTGCATGACACTGTAATGATGGAAACACGTCATTATACATTTGCCAAAGTCCACAGACTATACAACACAAATACTGAACCATAATGCAAACTATGGACTTTAATTACTACTAATACATCAATATTGCTACAATTGTAACAAATCTACATTAACGCAAAAGGTTGAAAACGGGGAAACTGAGAAGAGTGTATACAGGAACACTGTACTTTCCATTCATTTTTCTGTAAAACTAAAACTGCTCAAAAAATAGTTATCTGTTAAAAAGAGAAAATTTTAAATTAAAAAAAAATTCTAGTGGGTAAAGAAATTCAACAGACAGGGACTTCCCTGGTATCACAGTGGTTAAGAATCTGCCTGCCAATGCAGGGGACACAGGTTCGAGCCCTGGTCCGGGAAGATCCCACATGCCAGGAAGCAACTTAAGCCTGTGCACCACAACTACTGAGCCTGCTCTCTAGAGCCCAAGAGCCACAACTACTGAAGCCCGCGCACCTAGAGCCCATGCTCCATAACAAGAGCCACCACAATGAGAAGCGTGCACATCACAATGAAGAGTAGTCCCCGATTGCCGCAACTAGAAAAAGCCCACACGCAGCAACGAAGACCCAATGCAGCCAAAAATAATAATGAATTAATTAGTTAATTAATTGAAATAAAAAGAAATTCAACAGACATTTCTCCAAAGAACACATACTAATGGCCAATAAAAGATGAAGAGATACCCAACCGCATTAGCCATCAGGAAATTCAAATCAAGACAAGATTTATCAGTTTACTCTAAGACAGATATCATCAAAAACCAGATAATAACAAGTACTGGCAATGATGTGGAGAAACAGCAATGTTTATCCAGTGCTTGTGGATTGTGGAATGGTACAGTGGCTTTGGAAAACAAGTTCACACTTCCTCATAATGTTAAGCACAGAGTCACCATATGACCCACCATACTTCCAAGTATATACCCAAGAGAATTGTTAAAAAAAAAAAAAAAGTCCCCACAAAAACTTGTATGCAAATGTTCAGAGGAGCATCATTCATTATAGCCAAAAAATGAAGACAACTCAAATGTTCATCAACTGATGAATGGATAAACAAAATGGTGCATATCCATAAAATGGAATATTATTCATCCACAAAAAAGTACTTAAGTACTGAGATAGTACGTGGATCAACCTTGAATACATTATTCCAAGTGAAAGAAGACAGAAACAAAAAGGTCATATATTATGATTCCATTTATATGAAATGTCCAGAATGTGCAAATCCACAGAGATAGAAAGTAGATTAGTGACTGCCAGGGCCTAGGGGAAGAGGAGGATGGGGAGGGACTATTAATAAGAATTGAATAGGGAACTATTAAAAGAGTTCCTTTTTGAGGTGATGAAAATATTCTAGAATTAGTAGTGACAGTTGCACAACTCTGTGACTATATTGAAACCAATGTATATACTTTAAAAGGGTGAAAGAGTGTTTACTTTAAAAGGGTGAAATTTATGGTATAGGAATTATATCTCAATAAAACTGTTAATAAAAAAAGAATCAAGCAGCTGACCATCCACAAAAATTGCAAAGCCTTTAGTGAAACTAGTCAAAAGAGCAGATCTAACTCCGGATGCTAAACACTTCTTTGGAACTTACCACAGACATATAGGAATTTGAAAAGGTATAAACACTTAAGAATAATAAAATTAAAAGAAAAAAAGTGAGAAAACTCAGAATTGTACTATGCCTCATATTAAAGTTTTTTTTCTTTTTTCTTTTTACCTTTTGACCCCCTTCACCTATTTCTCCCACCTCCTGCCTCTGGCAACCACCAATCTGTTCTCTATATCTACAAGCTTGTTTTTTGTTGTTGCTGCTGTTCATCTTTTAAGATTTCATACATAAGAGAGAGCATATGGCATTTGTGTTTTTCTGTCTGACTTATATCACTTAGCATAATGCCCTCAAGGTTTATCCATGTTGTCGCAACGTCAGGATTTCCTTCTCTTTATGGCTGAATAATGTTCCATCATACACACAACACACACACGCCCCCCCACAATTTCTTTATCCATTCATCCACTGATGGACACTTAGGTTGTTTCCATATCCTGACTATTGTAAATAATGCTGCAATGAACATGGGGTACATATATCTTTTCAAGTTAGTATTTTTATTTTCTTCAGATAAATATCCAAAAGTAGAATTGCTGGATCCTATGGTAGTTCTATTTTTAATATTTTGAGGAACCTCCATACTGTTTTCCAGAGTGCCTGTACCAATCTACATTCCCACAAACAGCACACAAACGTTCCCTTTCTCCGCATCCTTGCCAACACTTGTTATTTCTTGTCTTTTTCATGATACCCATTCTAAAATGGTGTGAGGTGATATCTCATTGTGGTTTTGATTTGCCTTTCCCTGATGATTAGTGATGCTGAGCATCTTTTCATGTACTTGTCAGCCATCTGTATGTCTTCTTCAGAAAAATGTCTATTCAGGTCCTGTGCCCATTTTTTAATTGGATTGTTGGGGTTTTTTTTTATATTAGCCTGTTATCAGACATATGATTTGCGAATATTTTATCCCATTCAGTGGGCTGCCTTTTCATTTTGTTGATGGTTTCCTTTGCTGTGCAGAAGCTTTTTAGTTTGATGTAGTCCCACTTGTTTATTTTTGCTTTTGTTGCCTCTGGTTTTGGTGTCAGATTCAAAAAGTCATCACCAAGACCTACATCAAGGAGTTTACCATTTATGTTTTCTTCCAGGAGTTTTATGGTTTCAGGTTTTACATTCAGGTCTTTAATCCATTTTGAGTTAATTTTTGTGTGTGGTATAAGACAGTTGTCAAGTTTCATTCTTTTGCATGTGGCTCTTCAGTTTTCCCAACACCATTTATTGAAAAGGCTGTCCTTTCCCCGCTGTATATTCTTGTCTCCTTCACTGTAAATTAATTGACCATGTGTGGGTTTATTCCTGGATTCTCTTATTCTGTCCCACTGATCTATGTGTCTGGTTTTATGCTAATACCATAGCTTTAATTGCTGTAACTGTGTAATATATTTTGAAATCATGAAGCATTATATCTCCAGCTTTGTTCTTCTTTCTCAAGAATGCTTTGACTATTTGAGGTTTTTGTGGTTCTATACAAATTTTAGGATTATTTGTTCTATCTCTGAAAAATGACATTGGAATTTTGACAGGGATTGCAGTGAATCCGTAGATTGGTTTTGGGTGTAGTATGGACATTTTAACAATATTGATTCAATCCATGAACACATAATATCTTTCCATTTATTTGTGTCTTCAACAATTTCTTTCATTAATGTTTTAAGAGTTTTCAATATACAGGTCTTTCATTTCCTTGGTCAAATATACTCCTACGTATTTTATTCTTTTCAGTGCAACTGTTAATGAGATTGTTTTCTTTATTTCTCTTTCTGATAGTTTGTTATTAGTATACAGAAATGCAAGAGATTTGTGTGCACTGATCTGTACCCTGCAACTTTACTGAATTGGTTTATTCTAACAGTTTGTTTGTTTTTTTAATGGAGTCTTTAGGATTTTCCATACGTAATATTATGTCATCTGCAAACAGTGACAGTTTTATTTCTTCCTTTCCAATTTGGATGAGTTTTACTCCTTTTTCTTGACTAATTGCTCTGGCCGCCTTCTATTAAGTTTTATTTCTCTTTCTCTCAAGCCATTCAAGCCACTGAAAGGCAGAAAGAAGACATTCAGGACCACAATATCATGCCTCCATTTTTTTCTCTCTGGAATAATGGAGGCAATAAAACTATATATAATTTTAAAGCAAAATCAATAGAATCCTTACCAATAAACCTTTGTACAGTCTCTGAAAATTCAATTCAATTTGAAAAAACATTTTACCAGTCATCCTACATAGGCACTTGGCAAAGTAGCATAAAATAGTCTATATCCTTAGGAAGTTTGGTATGTCAACTATGAAAATGTGCCTCTCAGATAGCCCACTGCAGGAAACATTATTGACCAATGGTCCCAGCTGCTGAGCTCTCAAAGCTATTCTCTTGTTTGGGGCCAAGCCAAGCTTCTCATGAGCTGTTCCCTGCCAATGACTCAGCATGGCAGACATATTTAATGAAGATCTTTTCCCAGGAGACACTGGACTCCTCTGATGGTTCAACCTTGCACTGAAAAAAATCCAAAGTAAATAGCAGTTTGTAGTAATTCAGAAGCCTAAAATTAAAACCAATAGAACTTAATTATAAGGAGTTTTAAAATTTAGTAAATGTTCTCATAATACATTGTTTCATTTGATTCACACAACGTTGGTGTAAAAAGGGAGCACAATACTTATTGAGTTCTTTTATGCACCAAACACTGGACTGGGGCATTGCTGTAGTAACAGCATTCCCATTGTACACATGATGAAATTGAAACTCATAAAGTTAATGGAGATGCTTAAGCTTACGAAACTAATAGTGGACCAAGGTCCACTATTATTTCTCCTTTGTTGTCTCCAGAATATCATACAGAAAATAATCATATCCCTAAGGACTGAGCCGAGACATTCTCCTCACTCTCCAGAATGGTATATATTAAAAGTAGGGCTCAAACTCTCTATTCACAACAGAACAACAGTGACACTTCACCCCCACATCCTAACTACAGAACAAATGAAACTAAGCAGGACACCTGAAACCTATGACTTAGTTCAAAGGAGAACTGAAATTAATAGTTAATGAAGCTAAGATTACTAATTAATTAAAATGTAGCTTACTGATTTTCAAATTGGAAAAGCCAGCCTCAACAACCATCTGTAGCCTTTGGGATTGATTAATCTTCTCCCTGCTCTAATATCAAAGGTCTCCTACATTAGGTACCTAGCTGGACTCTACCCCTAACACCACAATAGCATTTTCTATCACAAGCACTTTCTAACTGGCAAATTGAAGTTGCTTAATTTTAGTTATTTGCCACAGTATGATGTGTCCAGAAGGAAAAAAGTATTCAAATTGTAAGTAAAACGCTACTGAAATGAAACTTGTTACACCAGAAATTCTTTAAAAAAAAAAAAAGGTTCAGTATCTTAGATATAGTTTTCATGACTACAGTGCCAGAATAATTACTCTTGTTTTCTTTCTATCTCTGACCATTCTTTCTCTTCTTGTTTTTTAACCACAACAAACTGCCTCTCACTGACACCAGCAGGTTAAACATGTTGGTTTATGTAATTGTGCAAGAAGATCCTATTCCACCTTTTCCTGAAAATACATAATTATTTAACGCAAAATACATGATTATTTAATCCTAGGTAGCAGCTACGTAGAAATTACAAATGTGAAACTACAGAATTTTAAGTTGTCAGAAAAATGCCTATTTTATGATAATCAAGAGAAATGAAGTGGTCAATACACCAAATTTTATATTTTTGGAAACAGCTAACATTTAGCAAGGAGAACAAAGAATACTTAAGTTTTTCACAAAGAAAAGGTGATACACTGGAAAGAACTGAGCCTGGTGTCACACAGCCTGCCACGTTATAGCATTTAGCAGAAAAAAATAAAAAGCAAAACAAAATTATATAATAGCAACAGAAGCAATAAAATACTTAGGAATAAGCTTAATAAGAAATGTCAAAGCCTATATAAAGTAAAACTCCTAAAAGATACAAAAGTAAACTTGAACAAATGGAAAGGCATCTCTTATTCCTGGACAAGGTAATTCAGCATCACGGACAGGTGATTTAACTCCCTAAGTTAGTTTATAAGTTGATGAAATTCCAATGAAAAATATCAACGAGGGCTTCCCTGGTGGCGCAGTGGTTGAGAGTCTGCCTGCTGATGCAGGGGATACAGGTTCGCGCCCTGGTCCGGGAAGATCCCACATGCCGCGGAGCGGCTGGGCCCGTGAGCCATGGATGTTGAGCCTGCGTGTCCAGAGCGTGTGCTCCGCAACGGGAGAAGGCTACAGCAATGAGAGGCCCGTGTACCGCAAAAAAAAAAAAAAAAAAAAAAAAGATCAACAAGCTTTTTCATGGAGTTAGTCAAACTGATACCAAAGTTCATCGGGAAAAATAACATCCAAAAATAGCTAGAAAAACATGAAAAAGAAAAGCTACACAGGCGGATTAGCCTGACCAGACACTGAAATATACTATAGAGCTCTATAATTAAAACAATGTGGTACTGACTTAGGTATATGCAAATGACCTAGTAGAACAGAATGGAAAGTCCAGAAATACACCAAATTACGTGTGGAAATTCAGCATATAATAACAATAGCATCTCAAATCACTGGAACAAACATAGACTTTTTAATAAATGAGACAAATGATTAATGATTTAGAAAGAATAAAATTAGATCAATAACTCCTACCATACATAGGAATAAACTCCACACACAGGAACAAACTTCAAATGGATCAGGGATCTAACTGTAAAAAGTGAAAACTTACAACTGCTAGAAAATATGGATGAATTTCTCTTTAACCTGAGGAAAAGGCTTTCTATAAGACTTTATAAGGAAGACGCTTTCTAATCACAACTAAAATCCAGATATGATAAAAGTGGACATTAAACACATGAAAAGATGTTAAACTACATTCATAAGATTGTAAATTAAAACCACAATGAGATACCATTTCTCACCTATCAGATTGGCAAAAACTGAAAAAGTAAATCAATGCATGTTGTCAAAGCTTGTGGGTAAATAGGCATTCATATATTACTAGAGAGAATGCAAATCTGTACAAGCTCTTATGCAAGGGAATTTAGCTATATCATACAAAACTACATATATGTTTATGTTTTCATTCAGCAGCCCTATTCTCTTAATTTATTGTGAAGATACATATCTAATAAAAAATACCAATGCACAAAGTTTTTCAGAACAGCCCCCTTGGAGATTACAAAATATTGAAAAGTAATTCAATATCCATACATAGAAGAATGGCTGGAATCAACTCTGCAATACTATGAAGCTCTAAAAAGGATGAGAAAAATCTCTGAACTGATAAGCAATGACTTTCAGGAACTATGGTTAACAGAAAAGGAAAGTACAAAAGAGTATCTCTAATACTACACTTTGTGTAAGAAAGAAACCAAGAGAACTACAGTCACCCTCTGCATTCATGGATTCCGCAACCAGGGATTCAGCCAAGCTGGGATCAAAAATATTCAGGGGGGAAAAGCTCTGGAAAGTTCCAAAAATCAAAACTTCAATTTGCCACATCAGCAACTATTTACATAGTATTTAAATTGTATTTACAACTATTCACATAGCATCAACAAGGTATTATAAGTAACCTAGAGATGATTTAAAGTATATGGGAGGATGAGCTTAGGTTATATGGAAATACCACACCATTTTATATACGGGACTAGAGCATCTGCAGATTTTGGTACCCACTGGGGGTCCTGGAACCAGTCCACTGTGGATACCAAGGGATGATTATATACTTACTGCTCATCTGTGCAAAAGAAACCCAGAAAAAATAAATCAGAACATAATGAGATTGGCTATCTAGAGGGAGTGAGTGGAAACAAGACAGAGGGAATGACATTTGTGTATCTCTGACTTTTAGAACCACATTAGTTTCACAGACTGAAAATATAAATTTTTTTTTAAAAGTCAAAAAGAATGGGGATAAAGTGCTACAAAGGGATACATACAAAAACAGATGAACCAAACTGTATTTCAGCTGAATAACTTAACTATGATAAAGGGAAAAATTAAAATTATTTTAAAAAGCAAGAAAAAGAAGAACTAACCAAAGTATCTTCTGAACAGAATATACTGGTTTGATACAGCAATGATAAAATGTAATAAAGCACTCTGGAGTCAGACTGCTTGGATTCAAATACCTGCCCATCTATCCACTTGCTAACTGTATGACCCTGGACAAGTTAATTTATAATCTCTTTGTGTGTAGGTTTTCTTATCTGAATAATAACAGTACCAATATCACAGTACTAACGGTAAAGCTCCTATAAAACTACTCATGTAAAAGCCTTAGATCACCTGGCATATTTTAAGGATTTGATAAGTATTTGCTATCAGCAACTATTAATTCAAAAACACATTAAGTGTGTGGATATCCTGGAGACACACATAATAAAAATGGAGTCCTTCTCATGAAAAAATTTGAAATTTCCTAGTTTATGAACAACAAGTGTTCAAGGAATCTAGACTAGCAAGATCCATAGGGCTGGCTGGAATCATCTGGGAAATTTCATAAAGGAAAAATCTGACATGGATCTTTATATATGCACAAGGTTTAGACAGCAGGAGAATGCAAGTGACAGAAGGGAAACTGAATAAAAGCAGAGAGGTCATAAAAATCAATATATCTCAAAGATAGTGATACATCAGGTTTGTAAAAGCTGAATATCTGGAGATAAGGCAAGACTATGGAAGCTCCCGAATGTACAATTAAAACTGGGCAGGCTTTATTTTCTAGGCTATGAGGACCCCACAGAAGATTTGTGTGTAGGAGAAACAACATGACCAAACTGAACTGTGGGATTATTCTAATGCTGGTATGCAGAAGGACTGGAAGTGAGAAGATCAGAGGCAAGAGTCTTACTAGTGGTTAAGCCAAATAATGACAAATGTCTGGCTAGAATAGCAGTGATGAGAAAAGGAAAGAAGGTATAGCTCAACAAGGCAGTGAGGGGGAAAAAAAAAAAAAAAATCAACCAAATTTGGTAATCACTGGATATGAGGTATGAGAGAATGAAAGAGCCTGAATGACAGGTAAATGAGAAAACCATTAGAAGGAAAGAGCCACAAGGAACGGGAACCAATAGAAAGGATTTCCTTTAAGATTGAAAGTTTAAGTCAGAGTTAGATAAGAAACCTTGCCAATATGAAATAACGGTACCTTCAGATATCAAGATCCAGTGGGCACTGTGCAACATGGGACTAGTGCTTGGGAGAGAGAGAATTGAAGACAAAAACTTTAGAATTGTTTTTAAAAATCTCTTTAGAAAGTTCAAGACATTCTGGAGCATACAGACACTAGGCTGTGTGCTATTTCAGAGCAGTGATCACCTCTTATTTTTTTTAATCCCTTAATGTTTAGCACAGTTCCTAGTACACAGGAGCCTCTCAGTAAAACGTTGCAGAGGTGGGAAGAGTAGGGAAGGGAACAGAGTTGCATGGCTTGTTAATGGCAGAGCCTTGATTAGAGCACAGGTCTCACTGATTCTCCACTATACCATAACATACAGATGGCTCTGACCTTCTATGTACAGGACACCCTAAAGAGACGGTGTAAGAAATAAAAATAAACCGAACTGTGGGGAGTACTGCTTTCTAGGGGCAGGTGAAAGGGAGACATAGGAAGATAGCAAAGAAAGGTCAGTTATGGTGGAAAAATATGATAGTGTTGTATCACAGACTCAAAGGAAATTTGTCAAGAGAGGAAGCATAGTCAACTGTATCAAATGATCATATGCTACAAGTAATGTTTCTCTTGTCTCCTACACCAATGACAACCAAGGCAGAGAAAAGTCACATTTTAAAATAGAAATTAAGAAATTTTAATCTACATTTCACAGCATTTTAAATACATATGTCATTCACAGCAGTTCAAAAAAAAATATTGCAATCTTCAGTAAATTTTATCTCTACATAATACACAATGTGAAATAAAGTCAGTACAGGAGTTGAGCTGAATAAAAATGTTCAATAAATGAAATTTAAAGCAAAGAGAAACCATTGAAAAAATAATTATTTACATGTATTGACAACAACAAAATACATGAAATACTGAAGGTCTTACCTTAAATCTCTTGTCCTGCAATACTTTCTTGATGGCAACCAGTTCTCCTGAATCACAAAGTTTGGCTTGATATACCACACCAAATGACCCATTCCCAATCACTTTAGTGTCTGTATAGCTGACTTCTTGTGGCCTGTCTGGACCCTGCCCAGGAGTTGCCACCACTGTGGTCACCTTGCTGCCATCCTTGTCTCCTAAAAGAAATAAGGGATAGAAAAATGAGAACTGTAAAGAATTCAACAGAGAAAATTGCCAAAGTATACCAAGTAAACTATATTCTTTACTACAAATTATTTTTAAATGCTCATCTTAGTTTATCACATAGTATTACTTCAACTATTTGTTTCAATTATAAGTAATTATTTTAACCACCATTTATTCACTCATTCCATAGACCAAACACCATGCTTAGTTTATATATATGACTTCATTTAATGAAAACAACCCCATGAAGTAGAACTGTTCCTATGTTAAACATAATGAGAAGAATGTTACATTTGTTCAGTCAAAAGGTGAATGATGGACCCACCAAAGAATCCTTACCTGTCCAACTCTAAAGGCCCTAATTCTTTCCTCAGGGCTTTCTTATTTTACTTGAAAATAAGATAAGTGCAATTGAAAAAGTCTAAATATGCTGACTCTATTCAGACCACTCTCCCTTTAGGAATGTAAGGCTTTGAGTTTTTGCTTCTCCGTGTCTTATTTCTTCTTAAGAAAATAATGATGCCTTTCCAAGAAAGGTCTGATGGGTAAAAGAAATAGGGGAATGTTAAATTTGGGGGTAAGAGATGCAAAACTTAAAAGAAACATCAAACCCATTCTGAACTGAGCCTCATTCATAACTAGCTCTCCAGCTCTGGGGTCTCTGCCCACTCATGACCGTCTCCTTACCTCTTCTGCCTTCCCTCGCCGCCAGTAACAATCCAAAGACTCTCTTCAATTCAAGTTCAAGAGCCACCTCCTTCTTGACTAAGCACAGTTCATATCTTGGAATTCTTAAACTATTCTAAACCATTCTATACTACCTAGCACTTAATTTTAAGAAGCTTTAAATTGTTCTTTTAGTGATTTCAGACTACACAAAGATTCTAGGGACTACAATCTTTGTGAAGTAGCAATTATGACTTTGTGCTTCTTCTCTCTTTCCTGACAAATCTAAAACCAATTCTCAGTACAATGTAAGTCCTTAGGCTCACTGACTAAACTTCACACTTTTTCTTCTCTCTCTTACTCTTCCATTATAGCAATTTTATTTTTAAGATGCTCAATGAATTCATACTAACCTCATAGAAGAAAAATAATGTAATATTTAACCCTAGATACCAAACCAAACAACAACAACAAAAACCCCTACTCACTATCTTAGTAAAAATTAAAAGGTCTACTCTGTTCTCTTTCGAGCAGTTAGAGAAACTACTGAGAACTCTTACAGACTATACTCTCCCATTAGTAGGAAATCCTGGGTATACAAGGAACAATGGCTCTTTCTGCCTAAGCATCCTGGAATTTTTGTTCAGAAATCACCAAGCTCTTCAGACTGCTCCATCAGAGATTTGAAATAGCAGAGCTGTAAAGAATGGCAAGGTAACACCAGGGGTGACTTGGTATGAGCATTAGCAATGCATGGGACAGTCAGCAGCTAGTGTGCCAAGGAAAAGCATGTCACCATTTGGCACTGCAATTTGCTGACTCAGCAATAAAATAACAGCTGTATAAAATTTCACTGTACAAAAGAACTTTCCGATTGTTTCATCAACTCTAATACTTAAATGGAGGGCCATGTTTACTATGCAGATAAGGAAAGTAAGAGAGATTAACTTGTCCAATATCATAAAGCTTTAAGTAAGAGAACTCTTCACTCACGTCAGGCTGCCTCTGCCATATTTTACAACCTTCCTACTACAGCTGAAAGACCAACTTCATATACCATTACCCACACCCCCCACCAAGAAGTAGATGTTTCTGAAAATATAATGTAAAAAAGGTCAGCTCCAGAATAATAGTAAGAGAATACATGAATAATCTTTTGTAGTTTTCAGTCCTCAATTATTCATTTATTAATAGCTAAAGAGCTTTTTCCAAAGATACTTTGGCAACATTAGAGTTTGAAAGTTATCCCAAAGCAAAAGCATATGGAAAACAAAAATGTAAAATAATTGATTCTGTGATGTTCAAACAATTTAACTTTTGCTACTAGAAACTGCGTAACTTTGGATCTTAACAACAGAGCAGCATTTTAAACACTGCTACCAAGAAACCAAAATCCTTATGAAAAGCTAGAATTCGTAACAGACATGCCTCATTAAAAAATAAAAATAAAACGTCACCACTTTGCCCAATACTGAATTTCCCAGAATGCATGGTATCATGAGGTTCACATCAACTACAATAAAATTGGTCTGGGCTTTCCTGGTGGCGCAGTGGTTGAGAGTCCGCCTGCCGATGCAGGGGACACGGGTTCGTGCCCCTGTCCGGGAAGATCCCACATGCCGCGGAGCGGCTAGGCCCGTGAGCCATGGCCGCTGAGCCTGCGCATCCGGAGCCTATGTTCCGCAACGGGAGAGGCCACAACAGTGAGAGGCCCGCGCAACGCAAAAAAAAAAAAAAAAAAAAAAATTGATCCCTAAAAAATGCCACTGTCTCTCAGGAGCAACAACAGCAAAGCAGTGGGAACAGCTCAGTTTCAGGAACTCTCTTTTGGCCAGAGAACTCCTGGGATCCTCTATTACAATTAAAATTCACTCAGGTGGTATGAATTTCGTATTCTGATTAGAACATAGAATTAAATCCCCTATTCTTTAGCACAGTGGATAAATCTTAAGTATATTAACCACAAAAGACTCCTCATAAAGCAATGGAAAGGTGGTATGCAACAAAACAACCATTTTCAATTGAAGGCTGTTAAATATAGAATACAATTTTACAAAGCCCCTTAGATGTATCCCAAAATGATATGTGCAGCCTTGTTCTCAGTCTCTCAAACACAGCAACACCTTGTGGTTACATTTTTTGTCTTCTGAAGTCACTCCTCAGAACAATCGATCCATCCAAAACCCAAAAGGCCACTTCCGGCATATGTAAATATTTAGGAGGTATCTGACACTGACGTTCTAATTTTAGTATTTCTTAACGATTCAGAGCTGAGAAAAAGCAACTGTGACCCTTTTTAACTAGGAGGCTTTTAGAGATGTTAATAAGTCATACTACTAAATAAACTGAACAAAGTCAGCAACGACTATCTATATTAAATCCTCCTTTACCTCCAGAAGAATGTCTCCCGTGTAGAAATAACAGAAAATTAAGTCTACAAAGCCCAGAGAAACCAGTACACCCGGTATGATACAAGGAAGATACAAGGTATTTTTATGAAGCTTTTTAACCTAATAGGATTAGCAAGGAAATTAGCTCTGACTACTGTTTCTCATTAAGAGATATAACAGATACCTATTTTTATGAATGTTCAACAGCAAGATAACAGTCTATTGAAAAATATTATTACATAAATTACTTAAAAGAACCAAAAAACCTTATTTTCAGGCATGATTAAGATAGTCTGAAGGGGAAACACTGACCACTGTCAAATTTTCAGGTTTTTAAATTAAAGTTCAAACAACTCTTTATCCTAAGTATATGGCTAAGGAACTTGTATTAAAGCAAGATGTCCTCCCCCAAATAAACACAACAGCTTGGAAACATGAAAACAACATAAAAATTAATAAGCAAAAGAAATAAGAAACAAGGAACTGAGGTCCACAGAAAATCAGAGTTAGACAAATTCTAAAATAAACTTATTATCGTCAAGAAATAGGGCCTCTACTCTATGATGTGGAAGCTCTAGCGAGAGTGCAACTGCTCTCATACCTTGGAGTAAAACTATGAAGAAAGAAAGGGAATGCAAACTAAGCAGATGAATCAGTCAAATCAACCCTAATGTCAACAGCACGATAAAAAATTTTAGGACAATTTCTATGTAAACTTGTGATAAATATCTTTCTAGCAGGGCCTTTCCCCTTAGACATGATTCATCTCCACATGATTCTATCTAAAGAACTGGAAACAAAAAACAAAAAATTACTGAATTTCCTTTGGGGATAGGAAGAGTAAACAAAGAGAGGCAGGGAAAACAAAATGGACAGATGTTATACATGAGCTGGCTTTTGCAGATGTTTTCCTGTATATCGCTTCTAGAAATGAAAGGAAAACATAGGGTGATAGAGGATAAAGATGAGACAGAAAAGACTCCCAAGTCCTTGAGAGCACAATAATACCCCATTTTCAATCACAGGCAGATACCATGACAATGGGATTAACAAGCATCAAATCTGAAGAACCATAAAGTTAATCTTAGGAAAAAAAAAATCAGTCAAGTTTCTGTCCTTAGAGAGAGGCATAATGGTGTTAATATGGGCTCTGAAGTCAGACCAAGGTTTGAATCACATATTCTACCACTTAGTATCTATAAAATGTAAATAGCTGCTACTTCGTAGGATTGTTGTTATGATTAAATAACACAGGTTAAGCAGTTTTGTTTTGTTTTGTTTTTTTAAGTACATGCCATATAGTCAGTGCTCAATAAATTATAGTTTCTCTGAAGAATTATTGGTAGTGGGAATTGAAAAAAAAAAATTCTTCTGCTATGCTCTTTTACCACCAGGTACATGCCCTACTACAGTGCTTACCACAATGTTCTATAATTATTAAGAGTCCGAGCCCTCCACTTGACTATGAGCTCTTAGGAAAGCCAGACATTACCTAAATCATTTAGATTTATTTCCCTAGTACTTATTAGCAGAGGGTTTGGCACAATGCAGGTGGCTCAGCAAATGTCTGCTCTTGAATTTATATAAAAATCACTCAAGCAGAATTATTAGGATTTGGGAACTGACTACTTCCTGCTAAAGTTAGCTGTGTTTTGACTTCTTACACTTGCCATTGATCAGATACAAATCCCTAGGGATAAGGTATATAGAAGCCTTACAAATAGCAAAACAGAATGGAGGGTTTACTGAAAACATGGCAACAACAAGCAGCCAAAACAAATAACACAATTTGCCACATGTGTATCTATTTACAGGTAGGAGAATTACTCTGTTCATAGCCCTTTTCCAAATAATTTTGGTTTCTTCGGAGCATCAATATGCAGCAATGGATAAGAACTGGGCAGGGGACATCTCTGAGGTCTGAAGCTCAATTTACATCAATACATATATAAGTATATTCCTTGAGTACTGTTTTACAGTTTGCAAGCACCACTCACAGTGGACTTAAAGAGTCACCTGGGAGAGTTTACTAAAAATGAAGATTCTAGAATTTCATCACTAGAAAGACTCAGTAAATCTGCAGTAGGGCTCAGAAAACTGTATTTTTAATAAGCCCCCCCCCGCCCTAATGATTCTTAATGCAGTTCTAGCTACCATTCTTTTTTTTTTTTTTTTTTTTAGCTGAGTTGGGTCTTTGTTGCTCTTTGTTGCTGAGCGTGGCTTTCTCTAGTTCCGAAGAGTGGGGGCTACTCTTCGACATGGTGCGCGGGCTTCTCGTTGCTGTGGTTTGTCTTGTTGCAGAGCACGGGCTCTAGGCGTGCGGGCTTCAATAGTTGTGGCTCACGGGCTCTAGAGCACAGGCTCAGTAGTTGTGGCCCACGGGCTTAATTGTTCCGCGGCATGTGGGATCTTCCCGGACCCGGGATTGAACATGTGTCCCCTGCATTGGCAGGCGGATTCTTAACCACTGCACCACCAGGGAAGCCCCTAGCTACCATATTGTGAGAAAGAACCATAATACCATTTAATTCGTACAACTTTGTGATGTACTCAGATAATCATTTAACAAATGGGAGAAACTAGGATGTTTGAAAGGTTCATTGGTAATTTGCCCAAAGTAACCCCTTCAATAAAGTGTACCCACAGGATTCAGACCTATCCATTTACTCTAAAACCTGTACCCTACTACACTACTTTGCTTAAGACTATGCCATGAAAATAACACACAGGGGTCAAGGTCCTAAAATCAACTTTCTATTTTCAGCAAAACTGAAAATTTTAAATATTTTACAGAAGATTCTGATGCAAAACTCTTACTTCAAGTTATCTATACTCCTTTTGAACTAATTTTAATTTACTCAATTTTTAAATCTTCTCTTAAAACCCAAATTTTACTTTAAACCAAAAACCAGAATGAACCATGCTAATTTTCAACAGCCTGAATTTAAATATTATTTTACTCATGAACCATGAACTGGAATCAAGCACATTTTTTCCTTTTTTTCTAACTCAGGTGAACTGGAATAAAATCAAACCAAACCGAAAATTAATAAATATTTTACTTGGTCTTGGGCCTTCACTTGAAACAATATCAAGATATATCAATATTTTAGAAACAGGTTTATTTCCCATGGAAGTCTAAAAGGCTTGCAGCATGTGTCTAAAGAGCTTTGGCTTTTAGGAATTAACATTAGAATCTTTAAGTCTTAAACATGCTTACCTGCTTGATTTACAAAAACTGCCCAATTTGGGGCAGGGAGAAAGTAGACAAATACATTAAAATATTTCTTAATGAGGAAGTTTACCACATTACCAAAGAAACAGTATACCATACATGGGTGAGAAGAGTAAATGGTAAACACTTAGACTAAAGAAACAAATAATTACTTTAAAAAACACAGTGACTCACTGATCAGTGATCACACTTCTGGCAACTTCAATACTGAACAGCCGTGAATCCAGAAGAAAGCCAAAAAATAGCTCTCACAAAGCTGATATATTTTATTCTAGTCTTTAGTGAGCATAATATTAAAATCAGCACTCTATAATTTGTTTTTAATGGATTAGGTCTGTTCTTGGCCTGACACACATCCCCTCGATGCTCAATATTACCTTCTGACAGCCCAAAACCCTGACTCAGTCTTGCTTTCTCCTGAACTACGCACCAAAGTTATCTCCCCCCTTAAATCCAAACTGCTTTTCCAATAGCACAGTATACAAATTTACAAGCGTTTTTATATGCATTTTAAAGAAGTTATTAACCTAAAATTTTATGCTATATTTCAAACAGCTATAAAGGAAAGAGGGGAAGGACAGGATCTGTTTTCTCCCAGAAGACTTGGTTACTCTAGGTTGGTCCCATGTGCTTTATCAATTACAATTTAACAACTAATATCCAATCCATGAGGGCAACAATCAAGTTTATCACACGTTTATTGCTGTAACCCATTTTATGCCTATGCACATAGCAGGCTGTAAAATATTTGCTCATTTATAAGTGAACAGCTTCCTATAGGATTCCACTAAACTTTGAAATCTGCTAAAATTCTTAAAGTCACTAAAACAAGTACCTCTAATTCCTCCTCTAAAATGATACAAGACTCTGTAATCTCTCAAAAGGACTGGGTCACTCAGTAGACTGAGAAGAAAATGCAAAGACAAATTCAGTGGTTTGACAATTTTCCCTGGTACCAACCCTGATCACCACACATCATCTTCACCAATAACATATTTGTGGAGCACTTGATAATTTATGAACATGTTTAGACCCATAACCTCACTTTATCCAGGCAACAGTCATATGAGGGAGGTAGAACCAATAATGAACTGTAGAACTGAAGCTCAAAAGATAAGCAAAATTGCCCAGGTCGTCCAATTCCCAAGTTTAATATACTTTCCAATGCCTATTAAAATGGAAGCAAACCAAGCCATTTATTTCTATTCCAAAATAAATCCATAAACATAACTCAGCCAATAGTACCACAAATTTTAAGCATCCTCACACATTTTTTAAAATTTTTATTTATTTATTTGTGGCTTCATTTGGGTCTTCATTGCTGCACGCAGGCTTTCTCTAGTTGCAGCGAGCGGGGTCTACTCTTCGTTGCAGTGCACGGGCTTCTCATTGCAGTGTCCAATTCCCAAGTTTAATATACTTTCCAATGCCTATTAAAATGGAAGCAAACCAAGCCATTTATTTCTATTCCAAAATAAATCCATAAACATAACTCAGCCAATAGTACCACAAATTTTAAGCATCCTCACACATTTTTTAAAATTTTTATTTATTTATTTGTGGCTTCATTTGGGTCTTCATTGCTGCACGCAGGCTTTCTCTAGTTGCAGCGAGCGGGGTCTACTCTTCGTTGCGGTGCACGGGCTTCTCATTGCAGTGGCTTCTCCTGTTGCCGAGCACGGGCTCTAGAGCGCAGGCTCAGTAGTTGTGGCACACGGGCTCTAGAGCACAGGCTCAGTAGTTGTGGCTTGCAGGCTCTAGAGCACAGGGGCTCAGTAGTTGTGGCACACAGGCTTAGTTGCTCCGCGACATGTGGGATCTTCCCGGCTCGAAGCCGTGTCCCCTGCATTGGCAGGCGGATTCTTAACCACTGCACCACCAGGTAAGCCCCCCTCACACATTTTAATATAAACTGCAAAAACACTTTTAATAAAAAATTGCTTCATTTTGGCTGAGACATAAGGCTACCTGATACATAAGGCTACCTAAAATGAGTAAAATGAGAGTCAGAATTCCTCTGAGGAAAATCAAATCAGTGACCTGATAGCAAACATTTAAGTACTTGAACAGATTCATCATAATACAAAATAATAATCCACTGGTTAACGACAGCTGCTACTTTTGCAGGAACAGACGAAACATTTGCTGCCTTTTTTTGGGGGGGGGGGCGGGGTGGGGGCACGTCTGCGAGGGCGGGGGGTTTGTGTGGTTTATTCTAAATACGAAACCTACGGGGGACAGAAAAAGCAGGGAAGCATGATTTTTCTAATCAAGAAACAAAAAAGAAATATGAAGACTAAATCTCTCTACATTACACAGTTTTAGGAATCTCCTGTTGATCTGGCTGAATTACAATATTTCCCTTTTTTTTAAGTTTTAAAAATATTGATTTATTAATTCATTTAAAAATAACAGAAATAACAAAAATAAACCCATTACATGTTAACATAATTAACATACAATATTTCACTTTTCATAAATGTAAAGATAACAGCATATTTGCTTAATAATGATAATAATTGAATTTATTTTAAAAAATACCCCCAAATCTATATAATATTTGGGTGGTGGATGCTGTCCCACATCATGAAAAACCAACTCTGAAATATGTGCAAATATAAATACCAAATTAGCACACTGTTCCTCATTCCCAGTTCTAAACAGCTTCCAAAGATACCCAGCACCAGTTACTGACCAACACAGGGATGTCTAACTCAACACACTTTCTTATTATCACCTTCTATCTCCCAGAACAGGAATCATTCACATTGTTATACTCTCCCCCCACTCCCTTAAACTTGCATTATTCTTATGTCAATTAAATCCACCTCAGACAACAGACATCCTAGGTTACTTCACCTTCTGTTTTTTGTTTGTTTTCAAGTTGTAGTTACCAAAAGAAACTTTCTCTCCCTTTCTTTTCCCTATCACTTCATTCCACTTAAGAACTAAAAAAGCAACCTTAACCACAGTTGGTAAGCAAAAGGATAGCACTTCTGCTCTTACACCAGTATCAGGAGAGAGTAAAGCCATGAGTTAGAAAGCCAATCCCATCAATCTATTAAGCTCCTGAAAGTACCCAGAGAGATGTCAGTTTCCCATAGTCTCTATCTACTCATCTCCCTCAGATTAAATCCCTTTATCAATATAGTAGTACCAGCATTTGGAAGAATTTTTCAAAATTTTTAGGGGGGTTTTAGTCTTACTAAAATAATATTATAATATGATATTATTATAATATTATTATATTATCAATAATAATATAATATAGAGATTATTCTCTATTATTTTTCACTATAGTATGTAGATATCTGAGCTAATTATGGCTTAGTTAGGCTTTTGTAGGATAGCCTGGGAACCTAATTATTTTTATTTTACATATTTACAAAACTTTCAATGAAAAATTATGTTCTGAGTTCCAAAACCAACTGATGAACTTTTAAAACACAATCTGTTTACAGGCTAAGACTATTCTGTATAATCTGGGAGGAAAATAAACATAAAATGTTACAGTTTAACTTGTTAAACTGTTAAAGTGGAAATGAGATAGTGTACCTCCTAAGAACTTTACAAGAATCTCTTTAACTATGAAAAATAAAATAACCAGGTAATAAGAGTTCTGTCCATTCCATTTCTATAAGGAACACCACACACTTTCAAATAATGGTTAATTAATTTTTAGTTTACATTTATAACTACATGAGTAATGACACTACGTTTATAGTTAATAAGAAATATGCCTAAGAGAAAAATATATTAAATAGCATTGTCCCAACTGATTCTAATCCTTTGGAATCAAATCCATATTCGTTTTCATATTTACCCCTTTCTTCCTTCCTCCAAAAGCTGACAACATCCCCCAGTACTCTCCCCATAAAAATGGACTTTAGAGAACAGAGTAATGCCATTCAAATAGGACAAGTCCCAGGCCCATCTCTCCATGGAGGAAGAGTAATGACAGATCAACTGGGTCAATTCACAAAGCAGAGTCCACTCCGCATTTCTCCTCACAAAGCTCTGCTACAAGAGAAACTAACTGGGCTCTGTTAAATAAAGAGCATTGGAATGACACAGTCTTACACTCACAGTGGGACTATAATAAGAGTTGGCTCCAACTGCCACTGCCTAAGAAGTATGGCTGATCCTCTTACTAGTGGGTCACAGAAGAGCATGCTGGGACACCCCCATGCCAGGGTAGAGTAATTTTCACACTGCTGACTCATAACTTATAATGTAAGAAGCCTAAGAGGACTTAAAGAAAAAGAACTCTCGTCCTTGGGAAACACCTACCTTGCTAACATTGCCTTTTCAGATGGTCTCTGTCATCTCCTACTGTTACCTACATGACCTAATGATAAACCAGGACAGGACCAGCATAAGCGTATTAACAGTGACTGCTGGCTAAGTTCCTTTTTTATACCATACCCCCACAATCTACAGAAGCACTGGACCACATACCCTAAAGTCAGTGGGATAGTGAGTACCATTTAAAATGAGAACAAGAGAGACAGAAATGCAATCCTATACTTCAAGTACTTGTATTTTAATAAACCATCTGTGTGTGGCTTTATAAAATATTAATTCTCATATGTGTTTGTGTTACATACAACCTTTCTAGTTTGTAAGTATTCTCTCATGTTAATGGCACACAGTAGGCTAACTGTAGAAAGTTTCAAAAATCTTGAGAACAGAAAAAGAAGATGCAGTTGAATTTTTGGTTCAAATACATTGTTATTGATTAATTCTTCACATGCTTAATAAGCATTATCGGGGCTTCCCTGGTGGCACAGTGGTTAAGAATCCGCTTGCCAATGCAGGGGACATGGGTTCGAGCCCTGGTCCAGGAAGATCCCACATGCCACGAAGCAACTCAGCCCGTGTGCCACAACTACTGAGCCTGCATTCTAGAGCCCGCATGCCACATCTACTGAAGCCTGCACACCTAGAGCCTGTGCTCCGCAACAAGAGAGGCCACCGCAATGAGAAGCCCATGCACCACAACGAAGAGTAGCCCCCGCTCGCCGCAACTAGAGAGAAGGCTGTGCACAGCAACAAAGACCCCATGTAGCCAAAAATAAATATAAATAAATTAATTTTTTTAAAAATGAGCATTCTCTGAGTACTAAATAGGTTTGTGCTAAGAACTGGGGTCCCAAAAAATGAATAAGATAAACAAGAACCCTTCCTTCATGGAGTTTTCTGTTCAAAGAGAATTTATTTATTTATGTATTAATGAAATCTGGATTCAATATTTATTCAAAATCTGGGTTCAGTATTTCCTATAACATAATAGAGCCAGGTACCTTACTAATTATTTTCACATAATACCTTACTTAATCTTAATAATCCTGTGAAGTTCATGAAATTACTTCCGCTTCACAGATGAGGAAACTGAGACTCCAGGAAATTAAGAGACTCATTGGAAATCACAAGCTATTAAGAGGGGCCACATTAAAACAGCTATTCTAACTCCAAGTGATGACTCTGTTACTAATATATCAATCTGCATCTAAGAAAAGGCCAAACAGGAAAAGGTACCACTGGCTGCCCAGATTATGCAATTAACTTTAACAAGAAACGAAGTTCCAAAAATCTTTTTAAAAACATTCTGGTGCAAATATATACAAATAACAGGACCAAGACTCCATCCAATACAGCCCTCCATTCTGTGTACATTCATGCTTCACAGATGAAATACACTGTAATAAAAGTTAATTATAGGGCTTCCCTGGTGGCGCAGTGGTTGAAAGTCCGCCTGCCGATGCAGGGGACACGGGTTCGTGCCCCGGTCTGGGAGGATCCCGCATGCCGCGGAGCGGCTGGGCCCGTGAGCCATGGACGCTGAGCCTGCGCGTCCGGAGCCTGTGCTCCGCAACGGGAGAGACCACAACAGTGAGAGGCCCGCATACCGCAAAAAAAAAAAAAAAAAAAAAAAAAAAGTTAATTATAAAGTAAGTAAGTATCTGTAGAACCATCATACTTTCTCACCAGTTTCCATTATAAAAAAATGAGGGAGAGCTGGGAAGATGGCTTAAGACGGAGAGATCACCTTCCTCCCCACAGATACATCAGAAATACATCTACACGTGGAACAACTCCTACAGAACACCCACTGAATGCTGGCAGAAGACCGCAGACCTCCCGAAAGGCAAAAAACTCCCCACGTACCTGGGTAGGGCAAAAGAAAAAAGAATAAACAGAGACAAAAGAAGAGGGACAGGACCTGCCCCAGTGGGAGGGAGCTGTGAAGGAGGAAAGGTTTCCACACACTAGGAAGCCCCTTCGCGGGCAGAGACTGCGGGTGGCAGAGGGGGGAAGCTTTGGAGCCGCGGAGGAGAGCACAGCAACAGGGGTGCGGAGGGCAAAGCGGAGAGATTCCCGCATAGAGGATCTGTGCCGACCAGCACTCACTAGCCCGAGAGGCTCGTCTGCGCACCCAAAAGGGCGGGCGGGGGCTGGGAGCTGAGGCTCTGGCTTCGGTTGGATCACAGGGAGAGGACTGGCGGCAGGAACACAGCCTGAAGAGGTTAGTGCACCACGGCTAGCTGGGAGGGAGTCCGGAAAAAAGTCTGGACCTGCTGAAGAGGCAAGAGACTTTTTCTTCCCTGTTTGTTTCCTGGTGCATGAGGAGAGGGGATTAAGAGCGCCACTTAAAGGAACTCCAGAGATGGGCGTGAGCTGTGGCTATCAGCGCGGACCCCAGAGAAGGGCATGAGACGCTAAGGCTTCTGCTGCTGCCACCAAGAAGCCTGTGTGCAAGCACAGGTCACTCTCCACATCTCCCCTCCCTGGAGGCTGTGCAGCCCACCACTGCCGGGGTCCCGGGATCCAGGGACAGCTTCCCCAGGAGAACACACAGCGCGCCTCAGGCTGGTGCAACGTCACGCTGACCTCTGCCACCACAGGCTCGCCCCGCATCTGTACCCCTTCCTCCCCCCAGCCTGAGTGAGCCAGAGCCCCCGAATCAGCTGCTCCTTTAACCTCGTCCTTTCTGAGCAAAGATCAGACGCCCTCTGACGACCTATACACAGAGGTGGGGCCAAATCCAAAGCTGAACCCCGGGAGCTGTGCGAACAAAGAAGAGAAAGGGAAATTTCTCCCAGCAGCCTCAGGTGCAGCGGATTAAATCTCCACAATCAACTTAATGTACCCTGCATCGGTGGAAAACTAATAGACAACGAATCATCCCAAATTGAGGACGTGGACTTTGAGAGCAAGATATATTATTTTTTTCCCCTTTTCCTCTTTTTGTGAGTGTGTATGTGTACGCTTCTGTGTGAGATTTCGTCTTATAGCTTTCCTTTCATCATTTGTCCTAGGGTTCTGTCCGTCCATTTTTTTTGGTTTATTTTTACTTAAAAAAATTTTGGGGGGCTTCCCTGGTGGCACAGTGGTTGAGAGTCCGCCTGCCGATGCAGGGGACACGGGTTAGTGCCCTGGTCCGGGAGGATCCCACATGCCACTGAGCGGCTGGGCCCGTGAGCCATGGCCGCTGAGCCTACACATCCGGAGCCTGTGAAAAATTTTTTTTTCTTAATAATTTTTATTTTACTAACTTTATCTTACTTTATTTTATTTTATCCTTTCTCTTTCATTCTTCTTTCTTCCTTCTTCCCTCCCTCCCTCCCTCTCTCTCTCTCTTTCTTTCTACTTTTCCTCCCTTTTATTCTGAGCCGTGTGGATGAAAGGCTCTTGGTGCTGCAGCCAGGAGTCAGTGCTGTACCTCTGAGGTGGGAGAGCCAACTTCAGGACACTGGTCCACAAGACACCTCCCAGCTCCACGTAATATCAAACGGCGAAAATCTCCCAGAGATCTCCATCTCAACACCAACACCCAGCTTCACTCAACGACCAGCAAGCTACAGTGCTGGACACCCTATGCCAAACAACTAGCAAGACAGGAACACAATCCCACCCATTAGCAGACAGACTGCCTAAAAACATAATAAGGCCACAGACACACCAAAACACACCAGCAGACATGTACCTGCCCACCAGAAAGACAAGATCCAGCCTCATCCACCAGAACACAGGCACTAGTCTCCTCCACCAGGAAGGCTACACAACCCCGTGAACCAACTTTAGCCACTGGGGACAGACACCAAAAACAACGGGAACTACGAACCTGCAGCCTGCAAAGTTCAGTAAGATAAGCAAAATGAGAAGACAGAAAAACACACAGCAGGTGAAGGAGCAAAATAAAAACCCACCTGACCTAACAAATGAAGAGGAAATAGGCAGTCTACCTGAAAAAGAATTCAGAATAATGATAGTAAAGATGATCCAAAATCTTGGAAATAGAATAGAGAAAATGCAAGAAACATTTAACAAGGAACTAGAAGAACTAAAAAGGAAGCAAGCAATGATGAACAACACACTAAATGAAATTAAAAACACTCTAGATGGGATTAATAGCAGAATAACTGAGGCAGAAGAACG
>NC_041214.2:94293167-94295883 GCF_002837175.3 Physeter macrocephalus | reverse complement strand
AAAAACACAAACACATGGAGGCTAAACAATACGTTACTAAATAACCAAGAGATCACTGAAGAAATCAAAGAGGAAATCAAAAAATACCTAAAGACAAATGACAATAAAAACACGATGATCCAAAACCTATGGGATGCAGCAAACCAGTACTAAGAGGGAATTTAATAGCAATACAATCCTACCTCAAGAAAATACAAACACATGGGGGCTAAACAATACACTACTTAATAACGAAGTGATCACTGAGGAAATAAAAAAATACCTAGAAACAAACGACAATGGTGACACAACGAGCCAAAACCTATGGGATGCAGCAAAAGCAGTCCTAAGAGGGAAGCTTATAGCAATACAATCCTACCTTAAGAAACAGGAAACATCTCGAATAAACAACCTAACCCTGCACCTAAAGCAATTAGAGAAAGAAGAACAAAAAAACCCCAAAATTAGCAGAAGGAAAGAAATCATAAAGATCAGATCAGAAATAAATGAAAAAGAAATGAAGGAAACAATAGCAAAGATCAATAAAACTAAAAGCTGGTTCTTTGAGAAGATAAATAAAATTGATAAACCATTAGCCAGACTCATCAAGAATAAAAGGGAGAAGACTCAAATCAATAGAATTAGAAATGAAAAAGGAGATGTAACAACTGACACTGCAGAAATACAAAAGATTATTAGAGATTACTACAAGCAGCTGTATGCCAATAAAATGGACATCCTGGCAGAAATGGACAAATTCTTAGAAATGCACAAGCTGCCGAGACTGAACCAGGAAGAAATAGAAAATATGAACAGACCAATCACAAGCACTGAAATTGAAACTGTGATTAAAAATCTTCCAACAAACAAAAGCCCAGGACCAGATGGCTTCACAGGCGAATTCTATCAAACATTTAGAGAAGAGCTAACACCTATCCTTCTCAAACTCTTCCAAAAGATAGCAGAGGGAGGAACACTCCCAAACTCATTCTATGAGGCCACCATCACCCTGATACCAAAACCAGACAAAGACGTCACAAAGAAAGAAAACTACAGGCCACTATCACTGATGAACATAGATGCAAAAATCCTCAACAAAATACTAGCAAACAGAATCCAACAGCACATTAAAAGGATCATACACCATGATCAAGTGGGGTTTATCCCAGGAATGCAAGGATGCTTCAATATACACAAATTAATCAGTGTGATAAATCATATTAACAAACTGAAGGAGAAAAACCATATGATCATCTCAATAGATGCAGCAAAGCTATTGACAAAATTTAACACCCATTTATGATAAAAATCCTCCAGAAAGTGGGCATAGAGGAAACTTACCTCAACATAATAAAGGCCATATATGACAAAACAACAGCCCACATCATTCTCAATGGTGAAAAAGAGAAAACATTTCCACTAAGATCAGGAACAAGACAAGTTGCCCACTCTCACCACTCTTACTCAACATAGTTTTGGAAGTTTTAGTCACAGCAGTCAGAGAAGAAAAAGAATTAAAAGGAATCCAAATTGGAAAAGAAGTAGTAAAGGTGTCACTGTTTGCAGATGACATGATACTATACATAGAGAATCCTAAAGATGCTACCAGAAAACTACAAGAGCCAATCAATGAATTTGGTAAAGTAGCAGGATACAAAATTAATGCACAGAACTCTCTGGCATACACTAATGATGAAAAATCTGGAAGTGAAATTAAGAAAATGCTCCCATTTACCACTGCAACAAAAAGAATAAAATATCTAGGAATAAACCGACCTAAGGAGATAAAAGACCTGAAAAACAGAAATATAGATCAATGGAACAGGATAGAAAGCCCAGAGATAAACCCACGCACAAATGGTAACCTTATCTTTGATAAAGGAGGCAAGAATATACAGTGGAGAAAAGACAGCCCCTTCAATAAGTGATGCTGGGAAAACTGGACAGCTACATGTAAAAGCATGAGATTGGAACACTCCCTAACACCATACACAAAAATAAGCTCAAAATGTATTAACGACCTAAATGTAAAGCCAGAAACTATCAAACTCTTACAGGAAAACATAGGCAGAACACTCTATGACATAAATCACAGCAAGATTCTTTTTGACCCCCCTCCTAGAGAAATGGAAATAAAAACAAAAATAAACAAATGGGACCTAATCAAACTTAAAAATAAATCACAGCAAGATCCTTTTTGACCCACCTCCTAGAGAAATGGAAATAAAAACAAAAATAAACAAATGGGACCTAATGAAACTTCAAAACTTTTGCACAGCAAAGGAAACCATAAATAAGACCAAAAGACAACCCTCAGAATGGGAGAAAATATTTGCAAATGAAGCAACTGACAAAGGATTAATCTCCAAAATTTACAAGCAGCTCATGCAGCTCAATATCAAAAAAACAAACAACCCAATCCAAAAATGGGCAGAAGACCTAAATAGACATTCCTCCAAAGAAGATATACAGATTGCCAACAAACACATGAAAGAATGCTCAACATCATTAATCATTAGAGAAATGCAATTCAAAACTACAAGGAGATATCATCTCACACCAGTCAGAATGGCCATAATAAAAAAATCTAGAAATGGGCTTCCCTGGTGGCGCAGTGGTTGAGAATCCACCTGCCGATGCAGGGGACACAGGTTTGTGACCCGGTCCGGGAAGATCCCACATGCCGCGGAGCGGCTGGGCGCGTGAGCCATGGCCGCTGAGCCTGCGCTCCGCAACG
>NC_041214.2:94230826-94292454 GCF_002837175.3 Physeter macrocephalus | reverse complement strand
CCACCTAGAGGGGTGGGATACGGAGGGTGGGAGGGAGGGAGATGCAAGAGGGAACAGATATGGGAACATGTGTATATGTATAACTAATTCACTTTGTTATAAAGCAGAACCTAACACACCAGTGTAAAGCAATTATACTCCAATAAAGATGTTAAAAAATAAAAAAATAAAAAATAAAAAAAAATGAAACTACGAACCCACAGAAGAGTTTAATGGTAGAGATAGAGTTTAAGGCTTCAGAGATTTGATTTGGTAAACAGTCTCGTGTAACTTATCTTGTAGATCAACAAAGTCAACAGAAAGCCATGTGAACTATTACTCTTAAAATGTTACTTTAAATCTCATCAAGGAGAAATATACTATTTCCCCCTATTTTTGAGATCCCCATACACACAACCCATAGTCACATACCTTTGTCCCAGGACCCTGCATTATCCAAAAAGGAGCAAATAAACATTAAGGGAGAAAAGAACAAATGTACCAAACAATCCAGGTACTATAACAAATAGAGAAGAAACAGTGGACTTCGGAGACCAATAACAGCAGTTGAACCTTGACAAGTTCATTAATATATCCTTCAAAGCAAGTGAAGCAACACGCTCCTGCAAGAAACTGTGTCCCAAGTAGACAACAGAACCCATAATTTACAAATGTCCTTGGAAACCTGAAATGTTTGATTCCAAATTTTAAAAAGAGAGAATATTTTAGTTGGGCTATTCCACTTCTTGGGTAGGATAAATATTCCACATAATCTAGTCAACAACATAAATGGACTCCAGAAATTAACCTGGCGCTGACACCTTAAGCTTTCCTTTAGTGACAGATTTTCTCACATCATATTTCTGGGAGAGTGTAATAGACAATGCTTATGTCCAACACATGTACATAAAGCCTAATTTACCACTAATTTTCTATTTTTTCAGCTTACGTTTTCAACTATGAGTAGTGTTGTTACATTGAGAGTTAATACACACACTTAATTAATACCCTCCCTCTCTTCTCTAAAAACTTCCCCCCTCCCACTGGGTTGAGCACCTGAATATATTCATCCGAGTACTTATTTCTTCCTAGACAGTGGAAAATCAACAATAAACAACAAACTCCTTACTTTCATGGACCTAGAGCCTAGTGAGAAAAGCAAAGATTATTTATACAAATAATTTTCCAGTTATATAACAACTAAGGTAAGAGTATGTAAAAGAGAACTACAGGATGCAAGGAAGCCCACAATGGAGGATCTAGAACCTAATTAGGGTTGGGTCACCTAGAGAGTGATATATTTTGGTTGAAATTTGAAGAAGTGTGAAGGGAGGAGGGACAACAGGATGGGAAAAGATAATAAAGGCATGTTAAAAGAAAGCCATTGAAGGAGTTCTGGAAAATAGGGGAATAAAAGAAGGGTAGTCAAGTCACAAAGACAATATATTGCATGATCCTGTTTATATGAGATGTCCAGAATAAGCCAATCTACAGAGACAGAAAGTAAATTAGTGGTTGCCTAGGGTTGGGGAGGGGCGTGGGGGAGAAGATAGGGAGTGACTGCTAATAGGTTAGAGATTTCTTTGGGAGATGAGGGAAATGTTCTAATATTAGACTGTGGTGATGATTGCACAACCCTGTAAACACACTAAAGATAAATGAATTGTACAATTTAAATGAGTGAACTTTACAGTATGAAAATACATACTCTCTAGAAGTGGGGGCACCCAAAGCCCAAGGCAGTGTGGTTAGAGCAAAGTGAGCAAAAAAGAATGGAGGCAGGGGATTGGAGAAGAGGACAGGAGCTGTATTACTATGCAGGTTTGTAAACCATTTCAGTATCACTAGATTGAATTAAATGACTTCTTGTCTGATACCTCAGTATATATTCACTGCAACTCAGAAATGGTTATTTGAAGAATACATCCACTATCTCCCCAACTTTGGCTTTACAGCAAAAACAGGTAGTTTAACTACTTTAGCTATCAGATACTTTAAATGAAACTGATGTCACTGAGAAATGAATGGTTTCTAATTAAGCAGATTATTTATAAAATTAGACATTTTGGCAGGCTACCTCTAGAAAAACAATGACTATCAGTGAAAATAATACACTAGGGCACGGTTCCTAACACTGCTCATACTTCTAAAAGCAATTCTGAAGGAAAATGGTGAAAAGACAACGTACTGAAAACTCTCTATGATACTCCTCAATATGGTAAAAAGTAGAACATGAAAATGCCATAGGCAGCTACGGGAGTTGGGAGTGGCAAGGTAGGGGAGGGAGGGTCCAGGAAAAGTCCACAACTAATGTTTTTTACCCCCGAAAGCCCCTTACACACCACCTGTGAACCTCAGCAAAGGCTGAAAGGCCAATGTCTTCAAGATTATACTAAATTGAGGGAGAAAACAGAAGCCCACAAAAGTGGAATGTACCCATGGCTTAGTGGTGGAAAAAATGTTCAGAAAGGATTACACTGGCTAATAGACTTCTTTACCTACTATACCCCTCAGGCTACAGAAGAGTGGTTGAAAAACAATGGCCACATTAGTAGAAAACAAAGATATCCAAACTAAGGTGAAAAAGAAAGAATTCACTGATAGACATTGTATCAAAACAAAAGATCTGGAAAGAGCTGCCCAATTAACCATAAGAAAGTTGAAAAAAACCGACACAAACACACTACAGGAAAAACACGCAAAAGCCAAATCAAACACTTATCTGGAAGAACAGGAAAAAAATTCCTTCCAACAGTAAGAACTTAAAAAGAACATAATTAAAACAAGAGTCCAAAGATAAGGTCATAAAACAACAGAAAGATTAAAAAGAAAAATTATTTTGGTCCTTGTATTAGTTTCCTGTGGCTTCAGTAACAAATTATCAAAAACTGGGTTGCTTCAGAGAACAGAAATTATCCTCTCACAGTCCTGGAGACCAGAAGTCTGAAATCAAGCTGTCAGCATGGCTGCGCTCCCTCCATAGGCTGTAGGAGAGAACCCATTCCTTGCATCTTCTAGCTTCTGGTGGCTGTCCACGTTACTTGCATTGTGGCCTTGTGGACACATGATTCCAAATCTCTGCCTCCATGGTCACATAGCCTCCTCCTCTGTGTGTCTGCTCTCTTCTGTGTATCTCATAAGGACATCTGTCAGTTGGACTTAGATCCTACCAGGATAATCTTGGATGATCTCATTTCAAGATCCTTAATTTACCTGCAATCTGCAAAAACCCTTTTTCCAAATAAGGTAACATTCACAGGTTGCTAAAGTTTGACATGGATATCTTTTGGGGGCTCATTTTTCAGCCTACCACAGTTCTCAATTTGTTCCTTAGCTTAGCAAAACAACCATAGAATCTAATAAACTAGAAACAGCAAAGAACAGAAGAGACTTGGTGAAAAATTAATGCAAGGGGGAAAGGAAATCATAGTAATGCAGAGGGGAATCAATGAAGAGATTAAAGTAATTCTTGAGAAGATAATAAATGTGGAGAACAAAAATGATAATTATTGTTCCAGGAATGGATTCCAACACATGAGTAGAAAAAGTATTCAAAGATACAAATTTCCTTGAAATTGAGCAAACTGCATCTGCAGGACAAAAAGTTATGGTGTATACCAGAAAGAACTGACTCAGAATAGTTGAAGTATCTTGGTTAAACTACAGGTTAAAAAAGATTCTATCAGGCATCCAAACAGAAAAAAAATTAGTCACCTACAAGAGGAGGGGAGGGGAGGTTTGGGGGAGGGGATGTTTGCGGAAAAGCCAACAGACTAGCTATGAAAAAACAAGCCAGCTTTTTTGTACCACTGTTTGGTTTATGACTTTGGCAAAGTCAAGGAAGCTCCTTTCTAAACCTCACTTTCCCTACCTGTAAACTGAAAGGAGTGAATAAATATGAGCTTTAAGATCCTTCTCGGGTCTTAAAGTATATGATTTCATGGCAGCCAGATGAAGAGGATAAATTTCATTTCAAACACTAGGTTTTAGAACCTAATTCTCACCTTCCAATTTTTATTCAGTTACAGGCTGGGAAATAAAGAAGTTACTATTTCAGTCACTCCTCCTACCCCCAAATATAACTATCATTTATACCCAGCAAATTAGCAAATATTAAAAAATAAAAAGTAAACACTCAAGGTTAACAAGGATACAATAAAACTAGGCATCCTCAAACACAATAGCTCTTACTGAGTTCTAGAGGTTTTATCAATTTACACTTTCACTCCCAGTGTTTGAGAATTAATATCTTAAAACTGTTAAAAAGACTTAAAATTGTTCCCAAATATCAAGCAAGAATGTTAGAAAAAAAGTTCACTTAATGAAGAAGGAGTATTTGTTAGGGGCAATGAGAAAGTATCTGCTGGAGTAAAAGCAGTGAAAGATAAGGTGTGAGAGAGAACTAAAGGTTTATATATAATATAATCTCCAGTAGTAGTCTTAACATTTGAGCCAAAGAGACCCTGCAGAATTTGTTATTGCAAGGGGGTCTCCAAATCCATAAACAAACCAACCATTGTTGGAATTGCACAATAAATAATGTCATACCCACAAATATATACACATATGTATATAGATTCTTAAATATGAAATCCTGTATTAAGTATATTTTTCCTTAAAAGCATCAACAATGACAAACAACAACAAAACCCTACCCTTTGACTCAGTATTTCCCTTTCTAGAATTATGGTGGGGAAAAAAGTAATCAGAGGGACTTCCCTGGTGGCACAGTGGTTAAAAATCCACCTGCCAATGCAGGGGACACGGGTTCGATCCCTGATGCAGGAAGATCCCACATGCCGTGCAACCTGGCCTGTGCGCCATAACTACTGAGCCCACGCGCCTAGAGCCCGTGCTCTGCAACGAGAAGCCACCGCAGTGAGAAGCCCGCGTACCACATGGAAGAGTAGCCCCTGCTCGCAGCAACTAGAGGAAGTCTGTGCACAGCAACGAAGACCCAATGCAGCCAAAAATAAAGAACATAAAGAACATAAACATTAAAAAAAAAAGTAATCATAAGCTGAGAATGATTGCTTTATGTAGACATTCATATTCACTGAAGCAATATATATATATCAATAAATTGGAACCAATCTAGATACTCCAAAATAAGAGAATAACTAGGTAAATATGATAATGCTCCAGCAAACAGAATATTAAACCATTAAAGTTAACTTTCAAAGAATACTTAAGTTTACAAGGAAATATTCATGATTACATGAAAAAAAAGCAGGTTACAAACTGCTATATACTATGTGATCCCAATGTTGAAAAAAAATATTACAAACACATCAAAAAGTAAACAGGAGCTTTTCTCTGGATAGTGAGAATACAGACAAATTTTCTTTTTTGTAGCTCTTTGTAATTTCCAAATTCTCTATAATTGAACATGTAAATTTTTTAAAGATGAATTTGCTTAAAGTTCTAAAAAGATACTCTTTTCATAGAAGTATTACTGTTATAATCTAACATTTCATCACTGGGTTCTAAAATATCCAAGTATGCTTAAGGAACTGTCTAAAGTAAAAAAAGAGCAAATGCCTACTTTCTGAATGTCTTATCCTTAGTTCTAAAATAGAGTATAATCAGTATTATGAAGAGATGGATTGAGTGACTCATAGCCAATGTTTATTTTTCAATTCAGCATTGATTCTTATATTCAATACAGAAAACAGTGACAAGAAAATAAGCTGGTTAAATCATGACTCATTATGATGTACATTTAAAAGATTTCCTAAAGGGCTATCCGTATTCAGATTCAACTTTTATGAATCACTCTGTGACTGTTCATTTAAATCATAAAACAATCAATGAGGTATTATTACTATTTAATAAATAAAAGAATTGAACAGGCCAGCCCAGATCCTCACCATACCACAACTAGAACCTACTGAGGCCAATTTACATAACCAAAAACCTGTTCCTCCCCCAACAAACTATTTGAAATTGTCCAAATTATACCACTAAGGCCATAGATCCCTCCAGCCTACAAGAAACTTTAAGGACTAAATCTATCACACCACATATCCTTGTTTCTAAGTCTTCACCAGAAATACAAGCCCCACTTATCTGCTATTAACTCTCATCCCCCATCCACACTATATATCCTTCTCATCTGAGTCAACTCCTCGACTTCCCCTTCTACAATGTCCTCTGAATTCTCTCTGATCAGCAAACTCCCATCAGCTGGCCCTTAAGGAAAACATAATTTCCCCCGAGAACACTACTTTCAGAAATCCCACAAAGGCTCATTCAATTCCTCGACACATCTCAAATAATGTCCTTCTTGCTCCTTATTTTCATTTCAGAACCTCTGGTTATCCAAAACAACCCCCACCACCCCGCAAAAAAAAAACCCTTGCTTATAGTTGAGGGACTCCTGTCTATTCTGTTTCCTCCTCTACAAACCTCTAAATGCTGGAGGTCTTCTGGTCTGGGTCCTAGACCTCCTTTCTCTTCTGCCACTATACTTTCCCCAAATTTATCTTACACATTCCCAGAACTTTAATTACATGGTATTCAAATTATTCACATTTGAGAGCTGTTGGTTCTCAAATTTATTTCTGTAGCCCAGACCTCTCTTTCAACCTTTAGAGACCCTTATATTCAACCTCCCATTTCAGTGTTACACCTGTCTAAATCATGTCCCTGATTAAAATACTTGAAAGGGTTCAACATGTTATACAAGACTCTACAAAATCTGGTTGGATTCTCACCTCATGACATTCTTCCCCTTGCTCACCATCACCAGGTCACACTAGGCTTCTCTCAATTTATTGGATACACAACACTCTTTGCCTCCACAGGACTCTTTTACATATTTCCCTGTGCCTGGAATGGTATTTTTCTAGGCCACTAGCCGACTCCTTTTATCTTTTAGGTCTCAGCTTAAATATCACTTTCTCAGAGAAGCCTACTCTATGACCATCCTAACAAAGTAATTTTCCTCTGTTATTATCCTCTCACTGTAACCAGCTCTTTTCCTTCAAAGTATTTACCACAATCTGTAAATATAAGTAAATACACAAATAATGTCCTGACCACATTAAATATTCAAACTATATCTTTCAAATGAATCGAAAATCAGTGAATGAATGGACTTACCACAACCATATAGCTAACACACAAGAAAGCAAGATCTGCCCAACCTAAATCCAGTGTTCAACATACAATAATAATGTCACTACAACTCCTCATCTCAAACTTAATGTAACTAACTTTAATATTTAACTAGATTTAATAATACTTACTGTAAAAAAGTATGGTAAAGTTTTGAGATCTCAGAATGTAAAAATTACAAGGATCAGAGTGCTCAGAAATGTAATGGGAAGTCTGAATTTTTGAAAAATAAAATAATTTTATTTCAACACTTCTCAAAATATTTCTAAAACACTTTCTTATCTGAATAAGCAAAAGACAATAAATTTAGCAGGCAGAGCTGCAAATTTTCACTCATAGAACAACTGTTTGGAATGAAACATTAAAATTTACAGAAAAAGCAATAATTTATGTTCTTAATCCAGTCCATAAAAACCTATTTATCACTGGTTAAACAGGCCTTTGTACTAATAGTACAAACCTGAGTTCTGGGTCCAGGAAGCAGGACCGTGCAGTGAAAGAAGGCTTAGAATAAAAGAAGAAGGTAAGAGCTCATTTGAGTCCCTGGTAGCCTGCTTGTTTTTTGACTCTGCCACGTCCTAAGCTTCTTTTTCCCATGCCCTGATGCATGCATTCAACAAGGGACAGAGGATGAAGTGGGAAGAAAGAAAGAGAAGAGCAGTATTTATTAAATACTTGGCAACAAGTACAGTGTTGGGCATATCCTATTTCACTTACTCTCAACAACCCCACAGTGCAGTAATCATCATCCGTTGTTTCACAGGGAATAATTAACTTTAAGCCTATACTCTTTCTACTAACTACTTCTTAACCAATTCTAATTAAATAATTGTACAATTAACTCTTTAATGTACTGTCCACAAGGAGATAAGACAGGTCTGCATTTTATACCAGTTTTCATAAAAGAGCTCAAAATTTCTTAGATGAATAAATGACTAAATCAATAAATGAATGAGTGAGCAAAATAAACTAAAGCTCCATCTCCTCTGTGACCTGTCCTAACCATTCTAAACTACAATGATTATTCCTCCTCTGGAGTCACACTGACTGTCTCTATCTGTGCTGTCTAACACAACAGTCACCAACTACATGAGGCTACTGAACACTTAAAAGTGGTTAGTCTGAATTGAGACATGCTGTTATTACATAACACATTTTGAAGACTCAGTATAAAAAACAGAATGTAAACTATCTCAATAACTTTTATATGTATTACATGTTAAAATGTGAATATTTTTATATATTGGGTTAAATAAAATGTATTACTACAATTAATCCCATCCATTTCTTTTTTTTAAAGTGGCATTTAGAATTTTTCATTATATATGTGCCTTACAATACATTTTTACTGAACAACACTGATCTATAACTTACATATTTCTATTTTATAGCATCTCTTATGTTATTTAAATTTTCACATGTGATGTTTCCCTACAATGAAGGGTCCCTAGTCTTATAAAACGACAATATGAACTTTTTAAATGTACTTTTTAAAATGCACTTTTTAAAACAGGTTTGTTAAGTTATACTTTATATAACATATAATTCACCCATTTAAAGTGTACAGTTCAGTGACTTTTAGTATATTCACAGGCTTGTGCATCCATCATCTCAATCAATTTCAGAACATTTTCATTACATCAAAGAGAAACTCTACACCCCTTAGCTATCATCCCCCAATCCCTCCATCCCTACTAGCCCTAGGAAAATAGTAATCTACTTTCTATCTACAGATTTGCCTGTTCTAGACACTTCATACAAATGGAATCATGTGGTCTTTTGTGGCTGGTTTCTTTAACTTTCAATGTTTTCCAGGTTCATCCATGTTGAGGTACTTTGATTTATGTATTGATATGTTTTTTTTTTAATTACTGAATAATAATCCATTGTATGGATATTCCCCATTTTGTTTGTCCATTCATCAGATGATGGACATTTGGATGTTTCTTCTTTTTGGCTACTATGAATAATGAAGCTATGAACATTCATGTACATGAACATATGGGTATGTATCTAGGAGTGGAATTGCTGGAACATATGGTAACTCTATGTGTAAACATTCAAAGAACTACCAAATTGTTTTCCGAAGTGGCTGCACTATTTTATATTCCCACCTACGGTGTATCAGGGTTCCAATTTATCCACATCTTCACAAACACTTAACATTATCTGACTTTTTTATTCTAGCTATCCTAGTGGATGTGAAGTAGTATTTCCTTGTAGTTTTTCTTTAGATTTCCCTGATGGCTAATGATGTTGAGCAACTTTTCATGTGTTTATGGGCCACTGGGTTACTTATCTTTCTTATTATTGAGTTATAAGAGTTCTTTATATATTCTAGATATAAGTCCCTTATCAGATATAAGATTTGCAATTATTTTCTCCCAAGAAAACAGTCTTTTCTTTTTCTTGGTATTCTGAACCATAAATGTTTTTATTTTTAATAATGTTCAATTTATCTTTTCTTTTGTTACTTGTGCTCTTGATATCATATGCAAGAAGCCATTGCCTAATCCAAGGTCACAAAGATTTATTCCTGTTTTATTATCCTAAGAGTTCCACAGTTTTAGCTCTTGCATGTAGGTCGTCTTTAACCTATTTTGAGACAATTTTTACATATGGTGTGAGGGAGGAATTCAACTTCATTATTTTTGCGTGTAGTTAACCAGTTGTCTCAGACCATTTGTGGAAAAGACACTTCTTTTCAAAACCAACTGACCATAAATGCAGGGGTTTATTTCTAAACTCTCAAATCTATTCCATTGATCTATATGTCAGTCCTTATCCCAGTACCACACTGTCTTGATCACTGTAGCTTTGTAGTAAGTTTTGAAATTGTTAAGTGTAAGTCCTCCAACTTTGTTCTTTTTCTTTTCAAGGTATTTTTGGCTATTCAGAGGCTGCTATGGATTGAATTGGGTCCCCCCCAAAAGACATATGCAAGTTCTAACCCTCAGTACCTCAGAATGTGACCTTATTTAGAAATAGGGTTTTTACAGAAGTAATCACTTTAAAATGAGATTATTCTGGTGGCCCCTAATCCAACGACTGGTGTCCTTATAAAAAAGGGTATTCTGGAAACACAGACAAACACATAGAGGGCAGACAATGTGAAGACACACATGGAGAAGACATCCAGGTGAATGGAGTGATGCATCTACAAGCCAAGGAATGCAGAGGACTGTCAGCAAACACCAGAAACCTGAAGAGGCAAGGGAGGATTCTTCCTTAGAGCTATCAGAGAGCATGGCCTAGCCAACATCTTGATTTTGGACTTCTAGCCTCTGGAACAGTGAGACAATAAATTTCTGTTGTTTTAAGCCACCTTGCTTTTGGTACTTTGTTATGGAAGCCCTAGAAAACTAATACAAGATCCCTTGTATTTCTCCATGAATTTCAGGATCAGCTCATCAATTTCTGCAAAAAAGCAGTTTTGATAGAGATGGCATTGAATCTGTAAATCAATTAGGAGTACTGCTATCTAAACAATATTAAGTCTTTAGGTCTTCTTTAATTTCTTTCAACAATGTTTTGTAATTTCCAGTGTAAGTTTTGTATTTCCTTTGTTATATTTATTAAACAATTTATTAGATTTGTTAAATTTATAAGTATTCTATTTCTTTTGATGTTATTGTAAATGGAACTGTTTTCTTAATTTCATTTTCAGTTTGCTCATTTCTACTGCAGAGAAATACAACTTTTTTTTTGAATTTTATTTATTTTTTTATACAGCAGGTTCTTATTAGTTATCCATTTTATACATATTAGTGTATATATGTCAATCCCAATCTCCTGAAATACAACTTACTTTTATACAGTGATTCTCTGTCATGCTAATAAACTCACTGATTAGCTGTAATAGTGGATTTCTTGGACTTTCTATACACATCTGATCTATACACAGAGACAGTTTTACTTCCTCCTCACCAATTTGGATGCCTTTGATTTCTTTTTCTTGTCAAACTGCCCTAGCTAGGACTTCCAATACAATGTTGAATAGAAGTGGCAGGAGTGGACATTCTTATCTTGCCCCTGATCTTAGCTTATCCATAGCAATTAAGAAACACATACTTCTCTATCCAGAAGTTCTGCAACATTGAAGAATTGAAGACACATTACCTTAAAAACTCATATTCTTTTTGGAAAGATTAACTCAAACAAAATCTAAAATAAATTATTCTAAATACATAAGCAAGCAGATAGTGTGTAATTCATCATACACAAAGAAGTGAAATATGTTTTCATAGACACTACAGCTCTTCTTTCACCATCACCTTTTACATATAACTGTTACTCTTGAGCTATTAGATATTTATTGAGTTTAGAAAACAATGAGCTTGTAGAATGAAGTAAGCACTCATTTTTTATACTTTACTCACTTTAAACGATGATTATACTAGGTTAGTCATTAAACTTCCTTATGTAAATCTGCTTCTGCCAGAAAGACATCAATAACAACAGAAACAGTCCAAGTGTAATGTTTATTCTTGTTTAGATTAACACCATTATTATTTCTCTAGAACACACTGTAGGGAATAAAGTAACAGAGATTAGAAAATTAAAAGTATATAAAGCATTTGGGGGTTCCTTATTTTTTTTTAACAGATCTTTATTGGAGTATAATTGCTTCATAATACTGTGTTAGTTTCTGTTGCACAACAAAGAGAATCAGCCATATGATAGGCAACATACTGTACCGCTTTATATTACATATTTTTCACTTAGCATAAGAATAGTTTTTACACACGAGGAGACTGAGGCACAGTTAAGTAACTTGTCCAAGGTCACAGCTAGTAAATGGCAAATTCAGAATCTGAATAAAAGAACTGACTTGTCCTAGAGCCCAAGCTCTTACTCAATATGCTACTACCTCCTAAACTACTCTTAAACTCTATAAATCAGGGCTCCCCTGGTGGCGCAGTGGTTAAGAATCCGCCTGCCAATGCAGGGGACACAGGTTCGAGATCTGGTCCGGGAAGATCCCACATGCCATGGAGCAACTAAGCCCGAGCTCCACAACTACAGAGCCTGCGCTCTAGAGCCCGTGAGCCACAACTACTGAGCCTGCATGCCCCAACTACTGAAGCCGATGCACCTAGAGCCCATGCTCCGCAACAAGAGAAGCCACCGCAATGAGAAGCCCACGCACCACGACGAACAGTAGCCCCCACTCACCGCAACTAGAGAAAGTCTGTGCATAGCAATGAAGACCCAACACAGCCAAAAAAAACAAAAAAAAATTAAACTCTATAAATCAAAACAGTGATGATAATCTCAAGAACATAATTCACACTTGAGCACAGCTCCACTGAAAGAGGACATCAAAAAAGCATGACAGGTTTTCAAAAAAATTGTGGTAGATCAACTAGATGTCTACTTGAAAAAAAAAATTTGAATATAAACTGAGCTTATACCTTTTACAAATATTAACTTAAAATGGATCATAGATCTAAAGTAAAATGCAAAACTATAAAACTTCTAAAAGATAACACAGGAGAAAATCTAGCTGCCCGGGGGTTTGGTGATGACTTTTTAGATACAACACCAAAATCAAATTCCATGAAAGAAAAACTGATTACTTGGACTTCTGCTTAGCAAAAAACACTGCTAAGAGAATGAAAAGCCACAAACTGGGAGAAAATATTTGCAAAACACATATCTAATAAAGGACTTGTATCCACAATATATGAAGAGTTCTTAAAACTCAACAATAAGAAAACAACTCAATTAAAAACAGGCAAAAGACTTGAACAGACATCTCACCAAAGAAGATATACAGATGGCAAATAAAGTATGAAAAGATGCTCAACACTGTATGTCATTAGGGAACTGCAAGATTAAAATAAAATACTACTGCAAACCTATTTGGAAGGCTAAAATCCAAAACACTGACAACACCAAAGGCTGGTGAGGATGTAGAGCAACAGGAACTTCCACTGTTGGTCCCCATCCCAAATCTAATAAAAAATAAAAGTCTTTGGGAGTAGGACCCTAACATGTTTAAGTTTATAAAATTCCCCAAGTGATTCTACTGTCAATATGATGCAAAACAGCCAGGAACTTTTGAGTTAAACAGACTAGTTGACTGCTGATTTGTACTGAACTGGTACGTAACATAACTTCTTTGCACCCCTATTTCCTCAAATATAAAATGAGAGGATTAAACTTGACAAACAAGAACATGAACCAGAATACTAGCGTCACTTCGGGCTCAAAATTTCCTTCTCTACATGAATATAAGTTTGAACTAAAATGATTTCTAAACCACATACTCCTTTACTTATTTTAATCAAGATAGACAATTTTTATTGTTTTAACTGAAGTGATACAAAAGACCTATAAACTACACCTAAACTGTCTAACCTGATCAAATAAACCAATGTTTTTTCTATCACAGTTCTCTTCCCACAAGAACAAGAGCATTTAGTCTTTTGCAACTGTTTGGGGTATTCAAAAAGATCATTTAGGGTGTAAGTTAAGAATTTGAGATAACTAAGAAATCAGATACTCTCAAGAAAGCAATCTAATAGACAGACTGCTATTATTTCTCACTGGTAGCAAATTTCCCGTATTTCCTAACATTCACGAGAGCAAAGACCAGCACACACTAAACTCAATGCCAGTACGGTTCAATTTCCTTGTTTAAAAATTGGTCTAAGTATCATGCTGAATGTCAAAAGTCTCACCCTAGAAAACTAAAATTTACCATCTACCCTCAGCACCCAGTACATTAAGCAGCACCTGTGTACCATGTAACATGTATATAGGGAATAATTAAGTATTTTTAGTTAGCAAATAATTGTTAACCATTTACTATATACCAGACACTATGCTGAGCAATGGAAAAGAACAGTGAGCAAAACCAAGTCTCTGTCCTCATGAAGTTTACACTTTAAGTAGAAAAGACAAACTAATATATGCCAAGCTGTAATAATTGCAATTTTTGAAAATAAAGCAAGATAAGGGATGGGGCATTTACTGACTGGGAGGGGCCACAAGAGAGCCTTCTGGAATGATGATGAAAATGTTGAACACTTCTCTTGATCTCTGTGGTAGTGTATTCACTGAGTTGTACACTTAGGCTTTGAGTAATCTGCTATATATAAGTAGTATCTCCAGGTGTTTTTTTAAGCTGGCTAAAAGCAACACCAAGAAGCTCCAATGATGATTTCCTCTTGATTACCAGTTATTAATATATTTCCAGGTTTAGGGACTATATATATTCACAGCTAAATAAAATTATACCTTCTACAGCTACATACACGAATTTGTTTCATTATATATATATTTAACTTTCAACTGTAATACACTTGCCTCTATTGCCCCACAGTTCTTTGCTTAAAGCCAACCATTTAGTAAGCACTTACTTATACATACAAGTTAAGCCAAAAGAAAACCAAACTCTTGCCTCAATTTGCAGTAAAAGATAAAAGGAATTCTATCACTAATCTCGAAAAATATAAAATGGGATATACATGTCTTTTTTAAGAAAACTATCTTTAACCATTTAGTACTTCCTTCTTTCCCCACTAGCCCCAAATCCCAGAGTTTTGTTTTAAAGAGGAAGGCAGGGCTTCCCTGGTGGCGCAGTGGTTGCGCGTCCGCCTGACGATGCAGGGGAATCGGGTTCGCGCGCAGGGGAACCGGGTTCGCGCCCCGGTCTGGGAGGATCCCACGTGCCGCGGAGCGGCTGGGCCCGTGAGCCATGGCCGCTGAGCCTGCGCGTCCGGAGCCTGTGCTCCGCAACGGGAGAGGCCACAACAGAGGAAGGCCCGCATACCACAAAAAAAAAATAAAATAAAATAAAGAGGAAGGCAAAGAACACAAGAACTGTGCACTCAAATCACTCCATGATCCATGAAGGAAAAGTCCATTGTACTGACCAGGAGCACCTAGTCTGGGGCCAGACAGCTGGGGTTAAATTCTGGCTCCACCATTTATCAGCTGTATTATCTTAGCCAAGTTTATTTATGTCACTTCCCTGTGCCTCAGGCCCCTCATCTGTAAAATAAGGATAACAGAATCTACCTCATAGGTTATAAATGAGTTAATTTATGTACTACTGTGCTTAGAACAGTCGCTGGCACATAAAAAGCACTAGACAGGTGTCGACAATGACGATGACGACGACTCCTCCTCCTTCTGCTACTTCTACTGGTAGGAAATCTTATGAGGACCAGCACCTAGGTCCCACAAACAGGTATATTAATCTAGTAAAGAAAAAGTATAGATAGCTAACAGCTAATGGCAATAGTAACACATTCCATTTCTGTTCCCATTTACACCCAGACTAACTCAGTACTTTTAGAATGACTTTGTCCTGTATGAATGCATCAACTTAGCACATTCCATCTATCTTGTTCCTTATATCTGCACTATGCACAACAGGTCATATGATGTCTAATTAATGGCACAAAATATTAAATTAAAACCAATTAAATTGCCCAGTATGGAAGAGAATAAAAAGTGCCTATATATGACAAGGGGGGAAAGTTAGTAATTAAAACAAATCAAGTCCCCTTTTAATGGGCTTAGCCAGATAGCCTCTTTGATAAACGTCCATTCTCCCCAAAAGGAATCTTTTGCTTCCTTTATCTAGATGACAATTCAAACCAAGAATTTAACCAATAACTGTACCTACTATGGATATAGCATTTCCCTAGATACAATCAGAGGAAGTAAAAGTTGTTTAAGACATAATTCCTGCCATGACAGACTAGTTAGGAAAAGTTTAACACAAAAGCAATCAATTCACTCAGTCAACAAACACTTCTTGAAGGAGTAATTCAATACCTGGCTCCAGGCCTGGCTCAGGGTTGGTTTTAAAGTCTACTAGGGGAATACCATTAAATGGATAAGATTGCATGATGGGTATGTTAAGTACAACAAAAGTTGTAGAAGGTATGAAGGAAGCAAGGAAGAGGAAATAATCTAGAATATCAGAAGATTTCTTAGGAAAATAACATCTGTGTTAGATTTTGAAAGACATATAAATTTACCAGAAAGAGAAAAGAGAACATTTCAGGCACATACCAGAGAGACTAAGATGCCTTCTGAATGAGAAAATAAGCCAAGAGAGGTAAGCAAGGGCTTTATGCATGGTAAGAGTCTCAAACTTTATTCAATAGGGAATGAATAGTAAATAAAAGATTCATGCAATGGGCTATATGGTCAGACTTCTGAATATTCACCTGGAGTGGTAGACACGGTAAAGACAGAAAATCCAAGGGTAGGCAAATCTTTTCTGTAAAGGGTCTAACAGTAAATATTTTAGGCTTTGCAGGCCATGTGGTCTCTGTTACAACTATACAACTCTGCCACTGTAGCATAAAACCAGCCACAGATGATGAACACCTAAAACTAATGAGCAAAGCTAAAGCTGTATTCCCATAAAACTTGATTCTACAAAAACTACTGACATCTGGCCATTACTGGTCTTTGGGCTACAGTTTGTGAACCCCTTTCTAGGCAAAAAGTGATAAGGTCCTAAACTAAAGTGAGGTCTATAGAAATGAAAAGGAAGAGATTCTAGAGATATTTAAGGGGTGCAGTAGACTTGAAGAATGACTAGAGGTAGAGAATTAGGTACTCATATAGAGAGGAAACAACTCTGACTCCTGGGAACAAACCCAGGGATCTCCATGGATAATGGTGCCATTTACCAAGAGAGAGAATAGAAGGAAGAGTGATACTAAGGTTTCATTTCATTTAAGGAAGGAGAGAGGGTAAGGAGAGAAAAGGATTTCAATTTTAACATGTTCCGTTTAAAGTAGTTGTGAAACATCCAGGTGGTAATTCCAGCAGGTCTGGAATTCTGATGATATCTGGGTTAGAGATCTCAATTTGGCCACAGAAGTAGTTAAGATCACCCAGGGAGAAGGAAGGTGGAAAGAGTAAGAACAAAGGGCTGAGGTCAATATACAAACATTAGGGGGAGGGCCCTCTCCCTCCTTTCCTGCAAAGGAAGCACCCTGCAGGAAAGACTCAGAGGAAACAACCTGAGAAATGAAAAAGCAGTTCCAGTGGAGTGCAGTGCTAATGTTCACTGCAGCTAAATTAAACTACAGGATACAATCTCTGTGAGGAGGAAGAAATAAGTGGGCCAAATACTGAAGAGGTCTAATAGGATTCTGGATACTCTGGGCAGAAAGAACAAAACCAGATGCACAGAGGATAAAAACAAATGACAGCCCAGAATAAGTAAATCCACAGGGACAGAAAGCATATTGGTGGTTGCCAGGGGTTTATAGGAAGACTTGAGTAGGTGACTGTTAATGGACACAGATTTTTCTTTCAAGGTGATAAAAATGTTTTGGAACTGGATAAAGGTGGTGGCTACATACTGTGAATGTAAACGCATGTACACTTTAAAGTGTTTGATTTTTTTGTTGTGTCAATTTTATCTCAAAAAAAAATGACAGGGAGAAAGTCACTGGGCAAGCCAGTGAACAGAACTCTGGGAAATAAAACTGAATAGACTATGAGAAAGCAGATTATTAAAAAAGCCTTCAAAGAAAGGCAGGAAAATTAATCAGATTAAAATAGGCAACAGAGGACAATTTTAAACATCTCTTCCAGTTTTCTTAACTAAATAGGACATAACTCAACTGTTTAGTTAAGGAACCCAATGTGCATTATGTAGGAAAGCGTAACTGTGAAGGAAATAAGATAAAAGCTGTTTGTAGGTATAGCACAGCTACTCAGGGGAGTAGGTATGTGCTTTATCACTAATAAAGGTTTAAAAGTATATGATTGGGTAACTGAAAAAAATCACTACACTAAATGTGGGAGTTTTTTTTTTTTTAATTGGAGTATAGTCCATTAAATGTGGGAGACTGACTGTAAAAGTTCCCCCAATTTTTCAGGTCTCCCTATATTTACACGCTTCACAGTGTGACTTTGTAGTCTTTCCCCACCTCTTGAATTTGAATCGGACTGATGACATGCTTTGGCCAATAGAAGGCAGTAAAAATGACAGTTTGCCGGTTTTAAGCCTAAGCCTCAAGAACTCCTGCATGCTTCCATTTCTCTCTCTTGAAAATATGCTCTGCCACAGTGGAACAAGCCTAAGTCAGCCTGCAGGATATCTAAAGACTTGTGGCCCAGTCACCTTGGTACCCCAGCTGACATGCAGCCAACCAGCAAATCATGAGTGAGACCACGCTAGACAAGTTAGTCTTAGACAATCTACTGACTAAATCCATGAGAAATATGAGCAAACCCATGTAAGATACGTAAGCCTGGCCCAGATCAGCAGAACTACTCAGCTGATCCAAAGACTCATGGCCAAAAACAAATGGTGGTTGTTTTAAACCATGTTTTCAGTGGTTTGCTATATGTCAATAGCTAACACACACTAATGATACCAGTGATGACAGGTAAAGGCCATTAATCTGGTGCAAAAGCTAGCTTTATGTCATCAAATACTCACTTGTTCAGTGTGGTTTAGGTTCTGTAGATATACAACCTATATCTTAAAGAGAAAAAGAAAACCTACCTCTTAAATTTGTACAATTACTTTGTGATTAGGAATCTGAAAACCAATCTACTAAGCCACCACCACCCTTTTTTCGAAAATTTTAGCAACTTAAAACCATTAATAACATAAATGCAATTTTTGAGAACATGACATTTCTTTGGAAAAACAACTATCACATAATGGCCGCTGACTGTACTTAGAGGGGAGGTATTTATATGGTTAACTAAAATTGGAGTTTTTAGGGTTTTTTTCCTTTTGCTTAAGTAAGGGAATTCTCCAGGAGTTTCTAAATTTTCCAGAAGAACTGTATCACGAGAGCAACTTTTTAATACAAGACAATTAAATCTTACTTTGACAAGTCAAAAATACTAAACCTTATTAATCCAATACCTCCCACAAATGGTACAATAGTTTTCTCAACTGGCAAGCACCTAACATATTTCAACAGAGGACAGAGATCTCATCCCCCCCTTCAATGAAAAGCTAGCACTGCTTTAATAATCAGGTCACTGACCTAACACTGCCAATGCCAACAAGCTCTACCTACTGCTGAGAGGGTGATTTTGTAGCAAGGCAAGAACCAAGGCACTCGTGTTTCATTTGGTATGACTGCAGATACAGAGAGACTTGCATACAGGAAGTACTTCTTTTTTAAAAAAGCAATGAAACCTTTACTGTTCTCTTAAATCATTCTGAATTTAACATGGTCTTTTTACTAAGCCAGTTATCAATAAAAGTAAAACCTGTTTTTATGGCATTTAAAACAAGTGAAAATTCCCGTGTGGGTTTAGCAGCTTTATAAATTTTCAACTCCATTAACACATCCGTAGAAATTCTCAGAAGGAAACAATTTAGTTTACTATTTTTAAAAGTATTAAATGCTCCTCTCCTTTATAAAGGGGGTCTGTGGGTGTTACAGAAGTTCAATGGCGAGGCTTACATATGTACTTGTACATTCACAAAGCTACAAAACAGGATTTTCCATCCATTAGTGTTTGACTATACCAAAAAAGGTCTAGATTCTCAACAGAACTCTATAAATTGTTTAAAAGACTAATACAACTTATTTGATAGAAGGAAGAAAAGAATGACTAAATTGATGGTTATCAAATACTAGATAATTTCATTCTCTGTCTCAAGAGCTCAAGTCTCTCATAAAAAAAGGTGAATATAGGCTTTCTCAGACCAAGGTACAGACTCTTAACTTCCTGCCCTCCAAGTACTGCCCTGGGTTAAATTACAGGTTATACAGTGGTTTTGATACTAAGCCTGCAATATTCATGAGCCTCACCAGGTTACATTAATTTCCTGTCCTAAAATAGCAGTCTACAGCAACCCCTGTTCTCCTACACACACACACACACACACACACACTCTCTCTCTCTCTCTCTCTCTCTCTCTCTCTCTCTCTCTCTCAACTAAAATACCCCATAACCTAATTCTAGGTCATTTTTACCCCCCTCTCATTTTAAAATACTTTTTGTATTCGATTCAAAAATAAAGGGATTACAGAACCAATTTAGAGGTATACAGCATTTCAAATGCCTCTAAGAAAAACCTACCCTCAACAGGTATAACAACCAACCACCCTATCTCAGGAAATAAATCTTCTTTATATATGCTGCAAATTCTCACTGCCCTCCCAGACACATAAAATCTACACTATGCTCTATTTTAATCTAGTCTCTTTTCAAATATAGTAACACTTCTCGAATCAAGAAAACATCCAGGAACATCAAGCCCAGAAAATCAAAACCCTGGAGACAGTAACAGCTAACAATTGTTAATCTACCTGCTCTGTACCAAGCTGTGTTTTTAATGGGTTACATCATTTATCCTCCGTAATGGTCCTGTGAGGTAAGTACTATTATATCATTTTTAAAGTAAAGAAAGTCAAGTTTTGAAAGTTTGTCAAGTTCAGAGTTAGTAAGTGTTGGAGGTGGCGTTCTAAAGCAATCTAACTACGAGCTCTACATCCTTTAAGTGAAACAGCAGCAGAAAACCACAGACAGATACATAGATAGATAGATCACAGACTAAGCTTTATGGAAGCAGCCATCCCCCAGATCTTCCTTACAATTTACTAATTAATATCAGTAATCTCATTCAGAGCACAATTCTAACAACTGATTAACAGATTTCCCAGTTCAGTTACTTAGGCAGTACATTTGTAGGAACAGATGGTATTACTGCTAGCATCAACCACATTAATGAGTTGGAGGGACACATACACATGCAAGGAAAGATGAAACTGACCATCAAAAAGCGACATGATTATATTAAATAGTCCATTTTAGAATGGGGCTCTTCAGTAGAACAGTAGAGTAACTCCTGTTTGTGACCACTGAAATACCATAAAAAGGTATCAAAAACCATAGTCAGTATTATCTAAAATATACATTTCAGAAAAATTTTTACGAAAAGAGCAAAAAAGTTTGAAATCATTTCTCTAGAAAGTCCAAGATGACTGTATTTCCCCAACTCTTAGTTCAATCTCTTATTCTCTCTTCTTCCTTAGAACATAAACACTCTCAAATCCCTATGTTTTTGTCCACTGCTAATTCACACTCCCCTAGCTTCATAGGCAAGCTTCTCCAAGAGTAGCCAATGCTATCTTCCACTTCTTCACCTTTAACCTCTTTGCTATAACTTCCGTACCCAGCCCCCCAGTTAAGCTGTTTTTGCTTTAGTCAACAATGCCTCCTTATTCTTAAATCTAATGAACAATTTTCAGGCTTATTTGTCTTTTTAAGCTGGATTTAACATTTTAAATCCCTTTCTCCGCTACCCTCATCCTTCTTTAAATTCTGGTCAGTTGCATTCTACACCACCACTCTTCCATTTTCCCCTCTTCTGACTACTTTTTGCTGGATTTATTTTCCTCTGCCTGTCTCTCAAATGTTGGAGGGTCCCTATCCTTCTTCTCTTCTCCTGCTAAGAATTCTCAAAGGATGATCTTAAATCTTCATTCAACCACTTATGCTACACTGCTAACTCTCTAGCCCACACTCTCTCCTAACAGCTTTCCAATGCCTCCTACACATCTCCACCTGAATATTTCCAGGCCCATTAAAGTCAACATGGCCACAACTGAACTCATCTTGGAAAGCAAAAGAACAGAGCCTTGGAAAGTGTAGGTGTGCAGGGAGTTTTATTTTGTTAGGAGCAGAATATATTCCCTATTTTAGTAAACTTCATTATCCACCCTGTCTTTCAAGCCAAATAGCTGGGAGTCATTCTTGACTCCTACCTTCTCTTGACCCAGACAGCCAAACAAATCATCAAATACTAAAGGAAGATTATACAACCTTAATTTTTTCAAGACCACTCCCTACTCTTCACTCCCTCATCATTTTTCAACAATAGCTTGCTTAGGCTCTCCCATAATATTCAGAATTGCTTACAGCTATAATAATACTTATCACATAACATGTTTATTATTTCTTCATTAACCTGCAAAATTAGTGACAAGGGAAATGAAGTCTTGTTCTTTTTATCCAAAGTACCTAGGAACACACAAAAAGTAATAAACATACGTCTGGTGAGCAAGGGATCCCAAGAAGCTAAGCAGCACATCAAAAGATGTACAATTTATTAAGAGTGGAGCAGGAATTTACATATAGTTCAACTTGCTAGCATTTTTCAATACTGAAGTAACCTCCATCACAGGACAGCAATAATACCATGTCTGCAGCGCTCTGCATATTCACAGTGACAAAATATTCTTTTCTCATTTATGCTTCTATGCACATTTTAGATTTCCTACAGTGATTATACATCATTTTCATAATTGGTGAGCAAACTATTTTTCAGAGCAATATGCCACAATCATCAACAGAAATAAAAAATCTTTAAGTTTTAGGACAATATATGTGAAACTGAAAGTTGGGGTTGAGGGAATGCATCAGGAACCTAAGAGAATATACCAAAATAGAGATACAACATTAAGCAAAGATTGCTAAGACTAGGGCTTTCAATCAACAGTTAAGCTCAGGCAGTAACAACTGAGCAAGGTGGAAAGTTTATAGCTTCATTCTAGGCAGTCAGTCAATGATTTACAAGAAAATGGGACTTTCAAAAGATGCTGGCTAATGAGTGGTGGGAGGGTAGTAATCAAATTCAATCCAGATTTAAATTCGGTCATAAAAATACAAGAAGAAAATATAATTGAATATTTATGTCAGCAGTTCTCAAAATGTAGTCTACATCTCTGGATCCTTTCAGGAGGCCCATGAGGCCAAAACTATTTTCATAACAATAATATTTCACATAACATAACAATGCCTTTTTCACTCTCATTCTCTTTGCAAAAATGTAAAATTTCTCAATATTTTTATTTGGGAAAATATAATTATTTTTATTAAAAATGTTGTTAGGGACTTCGCTGGTGGTGCAGTGGTTAAGAATCCGCCTGCCAATGCAGGGGACATGGGTTCAAGCCCTGGTCCGAGAAGATCCCACATGCCACGGAGCAACTAAGCCCGTGTGCCACACCTACTGAGCCCATGCACCACAACTACTGAAGCCCACGTGCCTAGAGCCTGTGCTCTGCAACAAGAGAAGCGACTGCAATGGGAAGCCCGTGCATTGCAATGAAGAGCAGCCCCTGCTCGCCGCAACTAGAGAAAGCCCGTGCGCAGCAACGAAGACCCAACACGGCCAAAAATAAATAAATTTATTTAAAAAAAAAAAACAACTTTATGACGTAGGCTGCCCTCTCCAAACCTCAGTTCTTTCCTTTGCAAAATTTAAATAAATAATTTGCCCCAAAACCATGAAAGTCTCAAATCACAAAACTATTAGATGGCAGAGCCCAGATTTGACTCCAGGTCTCAGAAACTCTGGAATCCAAACTATAAATATATTACGTTAAATATCACCCGTATACCAAAAGGTTAACAGTGGATCAACAGGACTATGGCTCTCCCCATCCCAGCTACCTTTCTTCTTTTCTCTTCTCCCTAACCTTGTATTTCTTGCCATAATGAACATATTTTATTTTTTATTAAGAAAAAAAGAGAATTTTTATTTTGAAATACTCTGGCTCAAAATTTGCAGAACAGCCTACAAATTCAGTACATCTTGTTATTTAACATTACCCACATGCCACCAACCCTGCCAAAAAAAGAAAACCAGATTCCTCTGGGGAAGTGTTATAAAAAGTTTATGGACTTCAGCATCAATAGGCCTGGTTTAAAATCCACGACTTATAAGCTATGAACCGTAAGCAAATGACTTAAGCTCTCTGAAACTCACTTTTCTTATTTGTAAAATACTGACAATAACTCCTATCTCTCAGGGTTGTTATAAGGACTACGTTAAAAGAATAAAGCAGGTAAAAAGTATAAGACAATAAATGTTAAAACCTTCAAAAAGACATACACATTCATACAAACTCTAGCTCAACAGCAAATTGATATTAAAATTATGCTGTGATCATACATCTCAATATTAGTTAGTGGCTCATTTTCTATTTCAATTTAAAATAAATCAAAACCAAAAATACCCAAGAAAATAAATTCTCCTGCTTTCGGGAAATCCCACATCTAGAAGCACCTGTGAAACAAACATTTTTACTGTATTCTCTTTACTGAATCCGTCCCACTGACTTTTGTATGCTCAGTAGTCTAGCAGAGTGCCTAGCATATAGTTGGCCTTAAGTGTTGGATGAATAAATGTGGAGACCTTGGAACATCTTACACTCTATAATAATGAGACTCATTATCACTCAAGTCTAAAAGCCTTCACACAAAGCTGTGGTGCTAATCAACATTCAACAACAGTTTTGATTTCAAAAAAGCAATCATGCAGCAGTTTCATCAAACTCATTTCCTCACAGATTGTTATTTCCAAAGAAATATAACTAAAAACACAAAATCCCTGGAATGAATCTCAAAGTCAGAGAGAGCAAGAAAGCTCTTAAACCTTAGTCCAGCTCCCTCACAAGGACCTTTGAAAAGGCCAGACTCTCACAGCAAGCTAAAAGGTTTTTCCCCTACTCATCTTATTAGTCTTTTTGGTATTCACTTAGCAAAAGTTAATAAACAATATCATAAAAGTTAAATTAAAAAGAATAATCCCTGTTCTGGAATTATTCAGAAATAAATTCAGAAATTTCAACTTGTCAATAAATTTAATTCTATTACTAGACGGACAATGAAACACCACAGTACAAAACAACTATGGAATCCTAAATTGTAAACACTTAGAATTTCACCTCCATCAACTAAATAGAACATCCAGTCATTCCACAAATACTGAGTACCCTCTATTCACTGTTCAAAAAATACTTACTGAAATCCTATTATCCAGGCATTGCTTTGCACTCTGGAAATACACAAGGCACTAAAGAAACAAAAATCTGCCCACTCCCTGTAACTTTCATTTTAAACAGGGGAGGAGGGAAGAGCAGACACAAACAAAATAAATTATATATAACAAGGTGATAAATGTTTTTTTAAAAGTGCAGAGGAGGGGAATGGAAAGTGCAGAATTGGGGAGCAGCTACAATTTTTTAAAATAAGGGGCAAAGAAGGCCTGACTGAGAAAAACATTTTAACAAGGTCTTAAAGATGAAGCTAAGTAAAACTAACACAAGTTCTAGTCCTACATAGATCAGATTCATAAGCAGCAACCTGGTGAACTTATTTTCTTAATTCCTGAAAAGAGTAAGAACAAGACTGAAACTATAACTCAGTAGATTTGAAAGAAACCAATTCTTAAGGAGGAGAAAAAATAATTATAACAATTACTGGACTTCCCTGGTGGCGCAGTGGTTAAGAATCCGCGTGCCAGTGCAGGGGACACGGGTTCGAGCCCTGGTCTGGGAAGATCCCACATGCTGTGGAGCAACTAAGCCCGTGGGCCACAACTACTGAGCCTGCGCTCTAGAGCCTGCAAGCCACAACTACTGAGCCCGCGTGCCACAACTACTGAAGCCCGTGAGCCTAGAGCCAGTGCTCCGCAACAAGAGAAGCCACTGCTATAAGAAGCCCGTGCATCGCAACAAAGAGCAGCCCCCGTTCGCTGCCCGCCGCAACTAGAGAAAGCCCGCGTGGAACAACAAAGACCCAATGCAGCCAAAATTAAATAAATAAATAAATAATAAAATGAAAGATATAATGAAATAAAATTTTTTAAAAAAGAATTATTAAATTCCTACTGGAAAAGAGAAAATACCTGATTATAATACCATGAAAATATAGCAAGCAAAAATAGAGCAAGTCCCTTTCTATTTCCTTCCTTCCTTCTCCCCTTCCCCCTTCTTTCTTTCTTTCTGTTATTTATGATAAAGCTTCACTGCCAGCAACCACAAAACTAACATCTAAAAGACTTCGTCATTTTGCCATTGTCAGGCTTCAAACTTTATATGCTTCAGTTAACTTTCTACTCTTTCCATTTCTAATCCCTAGAAAACACCATCAAATTAACAGAAATCAAAGACTACACTTCATTTTAATCCCTATTTTATGTGTTCACCAAAAAGTTAGTTACTAATGGATTTCTACTTTAAAGGTACTTAGAGAATTTACTGTTCAGGAATCCTGAAGCAAAAACCCTTTTGCAAAATCAAAGAACATTTTAAAAAATAACAGGTTTCTTGTTAGACAATATATGTTCACTGTAGAAAAACTTAGAAAAATTAAGAATAATTTAAGAAAAATAAAAGTAACATATTTGAACAACAGGATTGTAACTGTATTGTAAGTACAATAAAGGGTTATAAGCATAACTATTTGGAGAATATTCTCAGTTTTCTCTATTTTGTTGCAGTTAATGCAAACACACTGCACATACTCCTTTGCAATGTGCTGTTTTCACTCATTCTTATCATGAACTTATTTCTATGTTAAATATTCTTATACATCATCATTTTTAATCCTACTGTATAAATACTATAGGATTGTAGAAAGGATTAAATAAATGTATGGCATGGATGAAGCACTATTTAAGTAGTATTACTGTTATTAATCCCAGGATTAAATTTTTCATAAACATTCATGTAAAACTAAATTTATGAACATAGCCTTAATTTTTTTCCTTAAAGTCCCAGAATTAGAACTTCTGAAACTCTCCAAACTGCCTTCCAAAAAGAATACATATATTTACTTTCCTTCTGCAACACAACTCCCAAAACTCTTGTCACCAACTAAATATGATCTTTCTAATCTTTGCCAATTTCACTGGGGAGGAAGGGGTACAATTTTGCCTCATTCTATTTTTGTATTTCACCAATTATACTAAATTGAACACTTTTTTCACATGTTAACTATTTTTATTTCTCATTATGTGAATTGCTTATCAAAATATTTTAAAGTGAATGACTCTAATATTCATCATCAGAATACTCATATATTAGATTTGTTTAAAGCACATTAATGCACACTGCCATTCTACATAAACATTTGCTTATGTTATACACTTTAAGAAAGGGAGTTATACAAGTTCGTTCCAATATAATCCTCAACTTAGTATCTTCCACTAACATTTTAAAAACAGAACACTAGTACCAAAGTCTGGGGGTGGTGAGGAGGGTTCAAATTAAAGTCTTTAAAACCACCTAATTATGTAATATATAGTATCTCCATTAATACATTCATTTAAAAGAATGAAGCAGATACTTAAGTATTGACAAGGAAACTTCCCATGATATATTAACAAATGAAAAAAGGATACAGAACATGATCCATTTATAATTTATGGTGAAAATAAAACAAATACAGAGTAAGAAGAATAGGGAACCAGTCGCTGTCCTAGGTGCTAGGGACCCAGTGATAAACAAGATAGGCAGGTTTTTTCCTGTTTTTATGGAGCTCACTGGTGGTTAACAGGTATACTGACTTTATTTTGATTTCCTTTTAGTGTTAAGTCACAATAGAATACAATAAAATTTTTCTCAAATTTCTTTCCAAATGTAAGTTTGAGTCTAAGAAGAAAGTAAAGAGGGATATAGCTACACACACTACTTTGTGGATTTTAGAGCCAAAATTACAATACAGAAAATTTAGTAAGTTATATACACACACATAAAAAAAATATTATTGACTAGTGTTAATGAAAGAGAAGAAAAAAAGTCTCAAAATCATTTTTTAAGTCTTAGTTATACTCACAAATCTTTTTCATTATCCAAATTTAAAGCTCAATTGATAATATTACATTGAAGAAATCAAGTTACAGAATATTCATGATATGATCCCCATTTTGTTTAAAAACTATTTGTAGTATATTAAATGCTATACACTCAGAAAAATATCTTGAACTAACTTACTAGTAGTAATTTCTGGAGATAGGAATAAAGGGAAACTGAGCATATGGGAATCAGAGACAACTTTACAAATTTTATTGTATGCACTTCTATACTGTTTGAGTATTTGTGGTAAAATAATATCTTTATTATATAAATAAAAAATAAAATACTTTGAAGTTTCAGTGCCAAAAGAACCAGGAACTTGGTCCCATCAAAATTTCTCTACGTAATACATTAATGTAATCAATATGGAACTGCTTGAATTAAAAAATCAGAGTGTTGGGCAGGTTTAAAAAGCAGTAAGGAAGAGCTCCCTATACTATGAGTGATTTCCAGGATTTCTGCTAAGTAGAAAAAAATACAAGGTGCTAAATAAAGTGTAAGTTTTATCTAAGAAAGAAAGAGAAATATGACTAAGTATATATACATTTTTTGTAAACAACGAAAAACTAATAAAAATGGTCACTTATGGGGGAAGGAGAGGATAAAGGCTAAATTTTCCTGACTACATATTGTAGTTTTGGTTCTGGAACCATGAAAATGTTTTACATAATTATGAAAGTAATCAAAAGTAAATCAAAATGAAAACAGATTATTCCCAAAAACTGACAGCAAAATGATAAACCAAACTATATATCAAATGGGTGGCTTAGAGAGCAATCATTTCAAATGATTTTAAAACAGTAGTTTGACTATAAATCCCTAGTAGAATTTGTAAGAATTCTTTTTTTTTTAAAGTTGGTCCAATTTTATTGAAATCTGTTACAGAAGACAATTCAAATAGGAACCACTGTCTGTGGTTTTAAGGCCTATAGAAATCTGAGTTACGTTTTACTACAAAATATAAAATACATTAATTCAAACTACAGTGTAAAAAGATTTTAATAATGAATTGTACGTCCTCATTAAATTAGATATTTGCAAATGTTTTCCTAAGTACTTACAACTAATTTAGAGATATCTTTTAAAGTTCAAATAGCCAGTTTAAATTTGAGAAAGCATACTTACTGTAACATCAAAGATGTTCACATTGAGATAATTCAGCCCCAGCTTCACAAACTACTGGAAATTAGGAGATACTCAGTTGCTAGATGAAAAAATATCACTTACATCAGGGAAAATTATACTAGACTACCAGTTGAAAATGAGCAACAGTTCACATAATATTAGAGAAATTCTCTCTTGCCTTACAAATGCAAAATAAATCCTCCAGACTCCCTTCTCTGTAGAGACCACCAGCTCACCACCCAGGCTCTGAAACTTAGCACAGTTAGGGAAAAAACAAGACAGACTTCAGTATGAGAATGAGCCAAAACATTTCCCGAGGGAAGCATTTCTGATTTTGTTTTTGTTAAGCATTCTCTTGATCTTTAAGCTCATTAAAAAAAAAAAAAAAAAAAAAAAAAAAAAAACCCCACTCAATTCCCAAGATCAGTTTGAAAACGAAAAAAATAGATATGCTGGCTCTCACAGCAACCTTCATCATGTCAAGGCACTGGTTTAACTCACATCTCCTGATATTTCCTCCCCATTTCCTACTGATAGCATCCCCCCTTGCCCTTACAGAAGTTGAGGTTCCCTGTAATACAGACCCTTGGTTTTTTTGGCGTTAGCTAAAACACATATTTTGAAAAATGTGTTTAGTAAAAATACCCTTCAAGTCCTAACCTAATTTCCTGATATATAAAGCACATAAGAGGTGGTGTCCCCTGCGACTCTCTAAGGCTTACCAACTATTTAGGAAGTTCCCTTCACTCTTAAGTTTGCCTTTAGAGGCTAAAATTCAACACAGAAAAAAATTCAGTTATCAAACATCTATTCCTAATTTAGAGTAAAGCTATATTACATAGCAAAACTCCACTTATTAAACTTTATCTCATGCAAACTTAAAATTTTAAAAATAGTAATTCCAGGCCCCAAGGTAGACCATGAACCTACTTAGATGCAAATATGGTAAACACTTAAAAATTTTTTTTCCAATCTTCCTAAAAGAAGTGTGTTTTGGCTGATAGATCAACATTATACGTCTGTTGCTAAGGAACACAATTTTTGACCCGGTAACTGAAATCATTCTGGTAATCTGACACACGACCAAGATGCTAAGACTATAGAATTAAAGGCATTCTTTTGGATTATGACCTTTAATAATTTTTAAGTGGAAAACCATGAGGAGGCTTCCAGCTCAGTAGAGACATTGATTAAAGCTTGGTAAAAATGGGCAGGTTCGCAGACCTTGGGTAACGCAAGTCAAATTCAACAGGCCAAAGGAGTGAGTTTTTCATGATGGGACTCTCACCACTCACTGGTTTTGGGCCAGTTTTCCATAGCCTCCTCTCCCAGCATCATAGTCCTGACAATACTCATCTCGTACCTGGCCCCCAGAACACCCACGGCCATACTGCCTGCCCTGCTTAAAGCCTGCGTCCCAGTCTGTGCGAATGATCCAGTCATCTGGACAAGTTCCATTTATGTACCGCGTGGCATTTTCTGCATCTGGTCTTGAATAGTATTCCACAAAGCAGAACCCTGTTTTCTTCATTTTCATCCAGACCCATGATGATTTTATGTCACCACTTTTGCTTAAGAGTTCATAGATTTGTTCTTCAGTTGTATAAGAGGAAAGATTTCCAACATACAATGCACAGCTTTTCTTCAGTAATTTTTCCTGTTCTTCATTGTCACCCATTCAGGAAACACTGTAGAAATTCTACAAGACAGTATCTTACTACTACCTAAATGAAGCTATAGGCTTTAGACTGCAGAGATAAACAACAGCAAAAGTTGAATCCATTCACTGTTTGAATCTTGCAGGATGCTTGAAATTCATGATGGTTATGATGTGGAACTTTCTAAAGTAATGAGACCCAGAAGTGTTGGTCCCGGTACTGGCTCAGCTCGACGTAGGAGTCGCTGCGCAGCGCCTTCAGGAGGCCACCTGACATAGTGCAGAGAAGTGGCCGAGGACTCTGTCACTGTGAGAATAACGAAGCCACCCCGGTGGTGGTGGAACTGGCAATTGTTTTCAGCAACCATTTTCTAAAATAAGCTCAAAATAATAATACTAATACACATATGTATATATAAGTAACATGGCAAGTAATTCATTACTCTCCAAGACTTTCAGCGTAAAAGAAGAGCTATAAATATAAATCTTAAAAAAGTTAAAGGGAAAATCTTATAATCCTAAACCCTTAAACTGGAAACAAAATCAGACTTAGAAATATTAGTATGAACTCATGGTGTATTTTCTTTTCTTTTTTTTTACTTTTTAAATTTTTTATTTATTTTTTAAATTTTTATTGGAGTATAGCTGCTTTACAGTGTTGTGTTAGTGTATTTTCGCATTTAAATAATCATACAACAGACTAAGCAAAGTTGCAGAATATAAGATCAACACAAAAATCATTCATATTTTTATACACTAAGCAAATGAACACTCTGAAAAGAATATTAAGAATCAGTTCAGTTTACAACAGCATTAAAAATTTCAATTTAATAGCATAAAATACCACTTACGAAAAAAATTTAACCAAGGAGGTAACAAGACTTGAAAACTACAAAAGTTACTGAAAAAAATTAAAGAATACTTAAATAAATGGAAAGACATGCCATGTTCATAGATCAGAAGACTTAATATTAAAATGTCAATACTACCCAAAGCAATCTACAGAAGATTCTAAAATTCAAATGAAATTGAAAAGGATTCTGAATAGCCAAAATAATCTTTTTAAAAAACTAAGTTAGACTACCTAAACTTCCCAGTATCAAAACTTAATACAAAGCTAGAGTAATCAAGACAGTGTAGTACTGACATAAAGACAGAAATACAGATCAATGGAACAGAACTGAGAGCCCACAAATAAACCCATGCATCTATACAGTCAACTGATAATCAACAAGGGTGCCAAGACACTTCAATGGGAAAACAACAGGCTCTTCAACACATCGAACTTGGACAACTGGACCCTTACTTCACACCATATATAAACATTAACTCAAAAATGGTTCAGGGACCTAAATATAAGAAATAAAATATAAAATCCTTAGAAGAAAACACATGGGTAAATCTTCATGATTCTGGATTTGGGAATAGTTTTTCAGATATGACCCCAAAAGCACGAGAAGGAAAGAAGCAGGTACATTCAACTTCATCAAAATTTAAAACTTCTGTGCATCTAAGTACACTGTCAAGAGAGTGAAAATATTACCCACACAACGGCCGAATGTATTTTCAAATCGTGTATCTGGTAAGGGTCTAGTATCCAGAATATACAAAGAAGGCTTACAACCCAACAACAAAAATAAAAAATGGGAAAAGGAGTTGAATAGACATTTCTCCAAAGAAGATATACATATGGCCAACAAGCCCATCAAAAGATGCTCAACATCGTTAGTCATTAGGGAAATGCAAATCAAAATCACAATGAGATACCACTTCACACCAACTAGGATGGCCAATATCAAAACATGGAAAATAACAAGTGTTGGAGAAGATGTGGAAAAATTAGAACCCTCATACACTGCTGGTGGAAATATAAAATGAGGCACCCACTGTGGAAAACTGGCAGTTCCTCAGTAAACACCCAAGAAAACTGACAAGTGGTCAAAAAAAATTTGTACACATTCACCACAGTGCTATTCACAATAGCCAAAATCTGGAAACAACCCAAACATCCATCAACTGAATAAACAAAATGTGGTATATCCATACAATGGAATGTTATTCAGCCATAAGAAAGAATGAAGTACTGATACATGCTACAACATGGATGAACCTTGAAAACACCTATGCTGAGTGAAAGAGGCCAGACACAAAAACCACATGTTGTATGATTCTACTTATGAATCGTCCAGAACAAGCAAATCCATAGTCAGAAAGCAGATTAGTGCCAGGGTCTGGGGAGAGGTAGGAATGCAGAGTGACCACTTAATGAATACAGGGTTTCCTTTTGGAGTATGAAAAAGTTCAGGAACTAGATAGTGGTGATCGATAAACAATACTGTGAATGTACTTAATGTCACTGAATTGTACACTTTAAAATAGAAATGGTCAATTTTACATTGTTTATTTTACCACACACACAAAGAAAAAATCACACACATACACAAACCACACCCCCTAGCTCTGTCCAATAAGAGGGCCTACAAACAACACAACCATAGCAACAAAGACTCAGATGATAGTCTTTAAATATAATCTTACACTAAAAGGAATCAAAACCCCGTAGGGAAATAACTGGTTCTAGATCCGACACAGGTGATGTACAAGATGAGCCTGGAACATCTTTTTATACTGGAAAACAGGGTTACCAAAGATTATTGAGGTTTTCTCCGGAATACAGGAGCCAACATGAAGGGGCTCCCACTAGTTAAAGATGAGACAATTTGAGAATTAAAAAGAATAACTACAATGGATTATAACAAACATATCCAAAACCTGGGGTTCACACTGATTCTTAAAGAAAACAAAACAAACAAACAAAAACGTCACTGGCCACCTTTATCAAATACTAGGAAAAGAATCAGGCATTTACTCTACTGTTCCTCAGAATAATCATACAATTGATTGAAGTAAAGAAGTTCTTTTTTATAGAAGAGCTCCAGCAAATAAAACACAAGGGGGCTTCCCTGGTGGCGCAGTGGTTGGGAGTCTGCCTGCCGATGCAGGGGATGCGGGTTCGTGCCCCGGTCCGGGAGGATCCCGCGTGCCGCGGAGCGGCTGGGCCCGTGGGCCGTGGCCGCTGGGCCTGCGCGTCCAGAGCCTGTGCTCCGCAACGGGAGAGGCCACAGCAGTGAGAGGCCCACGTACCGCAAAAAAAAATTTAAAAAAAAAAAAAACAGAAGGAATTAAAAAATATCACCACCATTAGATAGAGTGATCTAGATCAGCGTTGGCAAACGTTTTCAGTGCCAATAAAGAGCTAAGTGGAAAGGGAAAGGGAGAAGAGAAGCAGAATAGGAGAAAGAATGAAACTGTGACTCATTCTTCTCTTCCTTCACCCTAGTTAGTGACAAGGTAGTGAGGTGCTGCTACTAGCTGTTCCTTTAAAAATGTCCTGACAAGGACAAAGAGTATTTTATTTTATATGAAAAGGTTTCCCATGAAAATCACTCTGCCTCAAGCTGTGAAAACTGGTGTTCTTAGAGCCCCCAAAGATCTTGGCTATTTCAAAGCAGGAAATAAAAATTTAGGAAAAGAAAAAAATTTTGGGGGGGGCTGGTGGGGAGGCTCTCTCCCCCACTTCCTCAGAACTGAGGAGGAATAAAAACTGAAGGAAGAAAAATACCATACTCTTCTTAACTCAATCCACAGTTAATAGCCTTAGTGGTTTGGAAAGGCGCTAAACAGTTTTCCAAATTTTCAGAGGGCACCTCAGACTATTTAACTCTACTGAGCAAGACTACAGACATCCAAGTTGGGAGAAAAAAATCTTCACATTCCATAGTAATCTGGTGTGCCCACCATAGTTAAACATTTAATAACTAATGGTCAAATACAAACCAAACTGTCACTGCATACAGACTAGCCTGAAAACAGTTTTCAGGAGAAAAATATGCAGTATAAAAAGACTGACTAGGGACTTCCCTGGTGGCGCAGTGGTTAAGAATCTGCCTGCCAATGCAAGGGACACAAGTTTGAGCCCTGGTCCAGGAAAATCCTACATGCCGCGGAGCAACTAAGCCCGTGTGCCACAGCTACTGAGCCTGTGCTCTAGAGCCTAAGAGCCACAACTACTGAGCCCGTGTGCCACAACTACTGAAGCCTGGGCACCTAGAGCCTGTGCTGCACAACAAGAGAAGCCATGACAATGAGAAGCCCACACACCGCAACGAAGAGTAGCCCCCACTCACCGCAACTAGAGAAAAGCCCGCATGCAACAAAGAACCAATGCAGCCAAAAATAAATAAAAACTTTTTAAAAAGATTGACTACACAGACATTAGATCTACTCAAAATACACGTCTTACATTAAAAACAAACAAGAACTTTATGGGCACTAGGCCAACATCTGCTGATTACAAATAATAGTCACTGAAAAAGCGCCAGATGCCTAACAGCAACTGTAACTTTCTTAATGCCCTCTAAAATATACCCAAGATAGGACTTTCATTCTAGGCATACCTCGGAGATATTGCAGGTTCGGTTCCAGACCATCGCAATAAAACGAGTATCACAAAAAAGTGAGCCACACAAGTTTTTTGGTTTCCCAGCACACATAAAACTTATGTTTACACTACACTGTAGTCTATTAAGTATGCAATAGCATTATATCTACAAAAAAACAATGTATACACCTTAACTAAAAAATACTTTATTGCTAAAAATGCTAACCATCATCTGACAACACAGGGTTGCCACAAACCTTCAGTCTGTAAAAAATGTGCTATCTGCAAAGTGCAATAAAGCGAAGCACAGTAAGATGAGGTATGACTGTAATTTAGTAAGGCAAATGGTGATGATTTTTCCTCAAGTAAGTTTAAAAAAAGATTTGGAGGCTTTCCTTATGAACACCCTACACATGCCCATTAAGAAACAAACAAAAAACAAAAAAACAGGATACAGAGAGGTAACAATCTACACCTAAGCCTTAATTACTTTTATTACAACTACTAATAACAGCAGCTAAGGTTACTCTGTGCCAGACACCTTACATGCATAATTACCTCCTTTAAGCATCACAATCACCCAGAAAAGTAGGTATTATTATCACCACATCCAGATGAGGAAAATGAAGCTACAAAAATTTTGTAACTTGTCTAAGCCCACTATACCTGATCAAAGAGGGGGTTCTGGCCTTATAATGTCAAAAATGGACATAAAGCTATACATAACTAAACATACTATCAAATCTCACCCTAAAAGCACTTTAATTTACACAGTATTCTCTGAAACCTTCCCCTCTGGAGCATGTAATTCATCCATGCAAAGCAAAGGACAAAGGCCATGTGTCAGGTAAGTAAATTTATCCTTTCCTTCTTCCCTAAGTAGGGCAGCTTAGTCTCTTTCCTGGTATTATTGCTAAATTGCTGTTTCTAAAGTGTAAAACCCAAATGGGCAGTTCATTACAATTATATAGTAGCACAGTAAAGTCAAAAGAGCAAAGATTTAGGAAGCAGAGAGATTAGGGATCCATTCCCAGTTTTGCCCTGTTGCTAGTTTTGTGTTCTTTATCCTCCAGAAGGGCCTCAGGTTCCTGGTCTGTAAAATGGAGATGTCACCTAGGTCCTGTACAGTAATGCTCTTTAAATGTTGGTTCCCCTCCCTTCTCTTCTAAAATAAAAGCAAGACCCAAATACCTAAGGCAAGGACTCCAAAGTGTGATCCAACGAACACCAACCCTTAGAGGGATCCTGTAAGCAGCGTTTCCTAAACTTCTTTCGCCACAGAATATTTATTACAGCATAACATTGCTTAAAGTAACTAGTGTAGGAAATGCTGACCAAAGGATTTTACATAGGTTAAAAAACAAAATGACACTTTGCTTCAGATGATAGCTCTTTTGGCTCTCAGCGTTCATTTTTATCCACTATCTAGTTCCTGCCTGCATTCTGGATAGCTGAGCTGGCAAGTTAGTGCCTTGTGGATATATGAATACTCCATTTATAAACTATTATACATTAAAACCCAGATGTCCTCTTATAAGTATGGTCTGAAAAATCTAACAGGGCTTGTTACTGCAATGTTAACAGAAAACAGTATTTTTCCACTAGTCTTCCAGTTAGAGTAGAGGAGACAGGGAATAAAAAGTTCACATGTCAGTTTTCATTTACCAGAACTGTAGGACATAAACTAAATTACTACAAACATAATGTGTATCTGGCCTCACCTGTAGAGAAAAAGGCAGTACAGAGAATGGGAGCCAATTATACTGCATCTGAATTTTGTATCATCACAGGATTTTATTGTAATCTGACACTTAAAACACTTATCAACTAAGAAAAGTTCCTCAGAAGCACAGAAAATTTACTCCAAGTCATGAAAACTACAAATCAACCTTTTAAATTAATATTTAACTAACCTCAAAAGCTACAAAAATACTGCTTAGAGAGAAAAACATGATTATGAACTGATGTATTAAAATTTGGTCTCTATGCTCAAGATTCACTGCTTTAAATTTCTGATTTATTTTTCAACATTCAACATTTATTAAGCATCAACTAGATAAAGAGGATCTTCATGTGCAACAATAATGCAAAGCAACAACAAAAATTATTGAGGGACTTCCTAGGTGGCCCAGTGGCTAAGACTCCACCCTCCCAAGGCAGGGGGCCTGGGTTCAATCCCTGGTCAGGGAACTAGATCCCACATGCCACAACTAAGAGTTCACATGCCACAACTAAGACCTGATGCAGCCAAATAAATAAGTTAATTAATTAATTTTTAAAAAATTATTGAGACAAGTGACCTCAGGAAACAATAAGGATGGAAGCAGGTGGGTGAAGTCTAACACTTGCCTTGAGTCAAACTATGATGTGTCAAACTCAAAATCGGTGTCTTCAAGTTACCAGAGGCAGCAAGGCTCCATTTTTGCACATCATTCACATTCTCTTAGGACAGTAAAGTAGTTAAGAAAAGAGCTCTAGATTAAATTACCTTGGTTGGAATCCAAGCTCTGCCATCTGCTGGTTGTGAAACCTTGGCAAAAGTTACCTAACCTCTCTAAGCCTCAATTTCCTCAATGATAATGGGATCTGGCTCATAACTGACTTTGCAATATGGATTTCAACTATATTTGTTACCCATCTCTTATAGCCACTATTTCATAGACAGGCTGCATTAATTTTAAAGAAAGGTATTTGGTCTTAAAATTTTTACTTCAAAAGGATAAAACAATTTAACTTTACTTGTATATGGCTGACAATTTACTTTCTTCTTGGTAAGCAACATTAATAAAAAGTAAAAGTTCCAAAGCCCTACCCTAAGAAACCTTAGTTCAACCAACTTCCCAGAATCTTCCTATTTTCTTTCCAAATTATAAAGGTCACATAGTGCAGCAGTTAAAAGAACAAATTCAAAGTACGGCTACAAAATTTGCTGGCTGTGTAAGGCCCTCTAAGCCTCAGTTTCCTCATTTGTAAATTGTATTTGCCTTACCAGATTGTGGTAAAGATTAAATAAGATAGAAATAAATTGCTTAGTATATAGTGCAATGACATAGTAAGTACTGAAAAACCTTTTGTCTTTTATTTAAAGTCTGGCGGCCTGAGTTCAACATGCTGGGCCTATTCCCTGCTAGTTGTGAGATCCTGAATACATCAATTAAAATATTTTTAATTCCATTATCCATTAAATGAGAATATTGCCTCAAAGCATCATGAAAGTTATATGAAATATCAGTCCTTGGCACACAGTAAACACTCAAACAGTAGCTACATCTGAATTATTCTAGTTCTAAGATATGGGCTACCATCATAGCATCTAGGGAAACTCAATACTCATCATAACCACAATCTTTTTTCTAATTAACTTTTTCCCCATCCCTCACTCCTATGGGCAACAGCAGCATTTCTTACCTCTTCCCTAAACTTTAGAAAGTACATAGGCTTTCCCAGGTATATATAAGAAAAAAAAATATGTTGTTGTTGTTAATTGGGACATAAAGTAAGCCACATTTTTAAACAATATCTTACTCTTAAATTAATAATGATAGTTGACAAGCTGTACAATTTATATTGATGCCATATACAAGACAGTGGAGTCAGAGAATCTTCTGCCTCTGGGGATCTTTCTTTTCTAAGGACCCCAGGAACTGGCCCACCTGCTCCTACTTTAGAAGTCATGACACACAGATCTTTTGTTTCTTACTAAGTACTCATTCTCCACTATAGCAGAAATAAAATACTAGATGTTTTTACTAAAATAAAAAACATTTCCTCTATCCTTTGAAAGTGCACAGCCATTCTTTAACTTTCTATAAATTGACAGGAAGTAAATATATACTGTAAAGTCTCAAAACTCTCTCGATAAAGGTTATCCCTGATGTTCAACTGAATTTAAATAGAATTATGCTTTGTTCTTTAGTAACTCCTCTTAGGTTTCAATGGCACAGCAAGCATTTGCTACCTACAGAGAAAATAAATCTCTTCTAAGAATCATGCCCTAGGTCAGCCAAACATCTCACAATGTATGCAATTAGTCAAAGAAACAGATACAATGTTGATCAGTAAAAACCAAATTATTATCCTGACATCATGATTTCTCAAAACCCAATACAGACAGCCAAATTTTACAGCTATTTAAGAAGTTGGATTATTTAGTGAAGAGAACCCTTATTGCTTATTAATATTTCTTACTTTCTCTGGGAAAGCTCTTCAATTGATATACTAATATACACTAGTATATCAGACAAACACTATCCGAGAGACACAAAAAGAGGCCCTGTAAAAATTAAAGTTTTCATAAATCCCCACAATACAATTATATGTCTAAGTACATCCATGGTGAAAGGGCCTGTTCATATTTAAATAGTCTGTTTACTTTGTCTCTTGCAGAATAAGCTACCTGGTAAAAATAAGGAAACTGATTTATCGCTTTTTATTATTCTAAATCTCTCTTCTACCCTCACCCTCTCCAAATAAACTCCTGGAAGGCTTGGGGGTATTGTACTAGCTGGACAGGCTCAATGTTTCAAAGGTATTGTGCTTACCAACCAGTGCAACCTAGCACCTGAGTTCTTTCATTCAGCTATCCATCCAGAGTTCACACCCCTCTGTGCTAAGCACACAGTATAACACAAGTGTCTATATCTCTGTGTCTCTTTCCTTTCCCTAGTACTGTTCCTTTGTGTTTAAACAAAAACCCAGGTTTAACTTTATAAATTAATTTCTTGTTATCAAAACTTAAATGTTTCTAGAAACATCAGTGACAGTTTGATGACCTGGAAACTCTAATACTATCATGTATAGTATACATGTAACTACCATGATAAACTGCTTTCAACTCAAATATGTATTAAGTAACCCACTATAGAAAGCCCTGTGCTCCACACTACAGGAAATACAAAGGTGAATAAAATACCGTTTTTGACATATTCAAATTTATAATCACCTAGAAAGACACAAAACAAGTTAACTAGAATCACCTAGAAAGACACAAAACAAGTTAACTAGAATACAAGGCAGCACATAAGAAGAGTGATTGTGCTATAGGAGTTACATGCAAGTGCATTTCATGCCTTGGAGTAAAGGGCGAGGAAGACTAAGTAGTTGAGGTGGCTTATGAGACTCTGAAAGCTGGGTGGGTCTTTGAAACAGCAAGGGGAGAGAATTTATGACAAAGAATATTTAGACTAATAAGATCTCATTGGGGCCAGGACAATCATGGCAATAACAACATCTAACAAGTATACCAATAAGAATTTTAATATACTTGTTAAGTGTGCTAAAATATGGGGAAAAAAATCATTACCTCCTATACCAAGGACCTTTCTGAAGAACATAAGCCTCTCAACGTCCTTTAATGTGGTGTAAATTTCAAAATAAACGGAAGACATGACTAAAAACAAAACAAAGCAATGAGACAAATCAATGAAGTGTTTTTAAACTACATACACCTTATCTGTTCCTTTAGAATAAATAAATAAATATATATATATATATATGATTAGGCAGATTGACAACAATATTACACAGTAACATAATTCCTGGAAAATTCTAAACCTATACTGCTCAACATGTGGCTATTAAGCGCTTAAAATGTGGCTACCACAAATCAGTATGTGCTATTAAGAGTAAAATACCCACTAGGTTGTGAAGACTCAGTACTCAAAAAAGGTGGCAAAATTTATCATTAGTAAATTTTTTTTTTTTTTTTTTTTTTTTTTTTTTGCGGTACACGGGCCTCTCACTGTTGTGGCCTCTCCCGTTGCGGAGCACAGGCTCCGGACGCGCAGGCCCAGCGGCCATGGCTTACAGGCCCAGCCGCTCCGTGGCATGTGGGATCTTCCCGGACCGGGGCACGAACCCGTGTCCCCTGCATCGGCAGGTGAACTCTCAACCACTGCGCCACCAGGGAAGCCCTATCATTAGTAAATTTTATATTCATTACATGTTGACATAATATTTTGGATACACTGCTTTAAATAAAATATATTCTTAAGAGTAATTTCACCTGTCTTTTTACTCTTTTTAATGTGGCTCCTAGAAAATTTTAAATCACATATGTGACTCACATTTGTGGCTTCCATTTATTTCTATTGAACAGGTCTGGTTTAAACAACTACTTAACATTTATATTGTTCAGATTTCTGTACTTGCTTCATGTTGTTGCTTCATGTTGGCATGGTAATCACTTGATCACAATGATACTAAGTAACCTTCCAAACATCTTGCCTCAGTGTCTAGATAGTGAAAAGGTGAGACACCTGCCAAAAAAGTATGTCAGCTTCTTAACTACCCTTTTGGAGCAAATGTGGAAAAACAACCAACTAAAAACTTTTCCAGATACATTTACCAAACAGTTAATACTCCAGGCACTGCTAGCTGATGTCATGAGACTATGTTAGATAAGAACTACTCAGGGATGCAAAGAGATGGGATCCAGGAAATAGGACAGTGGACCCTAAAGAGCAATGAAAGAAGTTAGAGGATGACAGCTGTACAGCAGAGGCCTGGAGAACAACCAGGCCAGATCCCAGTAGGACAGCACTCCAGGAAAAGAATGGAGGGTAGGGCAGAATCTAGAGAATGCTTAATAAAATTTGAGGGGAAAAAAATGAAGACTGTGATCATTGCAAGCTGTGCAAGAAAAAGAAAATGGCAACAAAAAAGTGTAAAAAAAAGTTGAAAGTAAAGGAAATGTGATCGTCACTTCAGAAACAGTTTGGTAATTCTTTAAAATATTAAACAGTTACCATATGACCTAGCAATTCCACTCCTAAGTATACACCCAAAAGATCTGAAAATATATGCCCACACAAAAACTTGTTCACAAATGTTCATATCAGCATAATTCATAATAGCCAAAAAGTAGAAACTATCCAAATGTCCACTGACTGATGAACATGTAAACAAATGGTGGCATTTCCATACAACGGAATATTATTCAGCAATAAAAAGTAATGAAGTACTGATAAATGCTACAACATGGATGAACCGAGAAGACATTATATGAAGTAAAAGAAGCCAGTCACAAAAGGCAACATATTTTATGATTCCATTTATATGAAATGTCAAGCACAGGCAAATCCATAGAGACAGACAGTAGATTAGTGGTTGCCTGGAGCTGGAAGGAAGGGAAATATGAGGAATGACTACTAATGGATACAGGGTTTCTTTTTGGGGTGATTAAAAATGTTCTAAAATTAGATTGTGGTGATGGTTGCATCACTATGTGAGTACTGGAAACCACTGAACTGTACACCTTAAATTAATGAATTTTATGGTATGTGAATTATATCTCAATAATGCAGTTTTTAAAAGGAAATGTAATCATTGTACACTATTCACCTTAATGTCTAGATATTGAGTACTGATCACCTGAATAATAATTTAAATAAATAATTATTTAACTAAAAATGGTGGTATAATTACATTAGTAAGATCGTAAAAGGGAGATGGTGATGACAATAAATAATATTTAAAAATAATTTTAAGACATAGACAAATAGTACACTAATTAAAATTATGATAAAACTACTAGAGGAAATAGCTGTTATAGTCAAGGTTGCCTCTGAGAAACAAAAATGAGGGAGAGGAGTTATGCTTCTATTGAGACTTTCTGCACTATTTGATTTCTTTAAATCATATGATAGAGTGTATTACTTAATTAAAAATATTTTTTTAATTTTTTAAGACTAAGGAATGCTTGGTTTAGGAGCAGAATGAAACCATGCGCTCTTAAAGAGGTAAAAGGCACAGGCTTCATTGACATTGACGCACTCTGCGCCTCTGATCTCTCAAGAGAACAGGTTTTCTCATCTAAGATGTTCAAAAAATGCAAAGTTAAAGGAAAATATCAATTATCTTTTATCTTTTTCTTTACCATGAAATAAACAGCTACTTCCAGCAAGAACACACATAATATCTACTTGACCTTATAGATCATTTCTCAAATACACAAAGAGTGGCAAATATTTTAAATGTGTCACTAAGCGTTCATTGGTTATGCCTATTATCATTTTACCTCTTAATACCAAGAGAAGCACTCTCTCAACTTTGTATTTACTCCCCATCCAACTCATATTCAAAAAATAAGGGTTAGTAATCTACTAGGATGAAAAACAATAGCAATTTTCTAGAATAACTGATTTAAATTTTGTTTTAATTCTAACACTCTTATGCTAAAGCCAGTGTTAATTTAGGTCTGTATAGACAAAATGTAATTTCATAGCAGAAATAACCTGTAAAGATTCAGAATATCTATGGAAGAATACTTAAGAAATTGGAATGCTGACTGTCTCCAGGAAAGAGGACTGGTAGTTACAGAGCAGGAGGAGGAGGAAGACATCACTGAATACTTTTAAATTTTGAATCATGTGAATAAATTCCATTTTTAAAAGCAAAATATGTAAAGACAAACATGGAATTGTCTATCATACAGCATCCAATTTATATTATTATTGTGATTGTTACTATACATTACGTAAATATGATATACATATATACATATAATTTATTATTATTATTGAAACCCTACCAACTCAAAGCTTCCCTCTTCCCTTCAGAGTTTAAATAATGTGTAAAGTGCGAAAGCTCTGAAATTCCAGTAAGACAGCAAATGCACCTACAATACTGTCAGCCTGATGCCAGGCATAACTCCAGCACTCCAATTCTCCAGGTGCTGCCTTTATGAATTCAAAAGTCTAGGATTAGCAACTCGACTCAACTCAATAACTTCCACACAGACCATGAAGAAAGTGGTTAATCAATTAAAAAGAATTAACTGATTTTACGGAATAAGGAGAAGTAGAGGGAGTCACATTTTTAAAAGATAGGTTAGCCTTCCTTAGAAAGAAATCTGAAACATCTTCTCACTTATATTAGTCAATTAAGCCCCTAAAAATTTCTTAGACCTCCAAAAGAGAAAGAAGTACTTTGTCATGACTGTTCTTTTTCTTCAGGTCAACAATTAAGATACCCACCTTTTCAATTCTCATTATATAGAGGCCATAAGTGTATTTGGTAAAGTGACTCTCTAACAGCTAATCATAATTCATAAGAAAGCTTAAATGACTCCATGCAGTGCCTTCTAAGCATTCCACAAAGGTATGGGCATGTCAAAATCCAAACAGCAACTCCATATATACCACAGAAGAAAAAATAAGACAACAAATCTTAAATCAGATAAAGTGCTGTTGCTGAGTAATATACATAGATGGGCAATGGAAGAAGAGTTGGAAACGATACTCTGGGCTAGCATACTGAAGACTTTAGTACCTTCATCCGTATCACTGAAAGCCAACTGGAATTGGTCAACCAGACAGAGATGACCCAGTTCTCTTCCTCATCACTTCAGGTAACCAAGAAATTAGAGACTGTTTAATGCGGTGAGAAGTTGAGAACCCCAGCTACCCAGAAGAGACCTTCCTGCTTCCTGTCCTTTTGAGAGAGTGAAGTTAGTATAATTTAACCTTCTCTAGACCAAAATTTTGAACAATTATCAGAGTGTTTCCCCTGGGGTTGTGTCAGGCTACACTAAGTAATCCCAATATGCTTGTTTTCCTGAACTGTTTGTCTATACTTTTTAGAAGGTGTAATGCATAATATCAGTGTAATTCACTCCCTTCTAATTTGCAGTTAAAAAAAAAAAAGACAAGTGAATGACTTAGAACTATGTGTTAAAGAATAAAAAAAGAACTCTAAATAAAAGCCAAAAAATAACCTATGAGGAAAGAGCGTTCACCGTGTGTGCGGACTTTAGCTGCTCAGGAGCCTTTTTGGTTCACTTCCTGATTGTTAAATACCAACGAATTCCAAAAAGGTGATGTTCCAAATAACCCAACTGCACATTGATGCATAGCTGTTATTCTTTAACAACAAGTACATTAACAAACTGAAGGCTCACAGTTCCAGACATAACAAGTGTCCGATAGATACTTGACTAATTGGTTGTGTACATATAATAAAATTTCATGAAGTTTGCTGTCAACTATTAAAAGAAAGAGTAGAACACTTAAAATACTTCACAACCTATAGGAAGAGATAGAGAGAAATAATCCTTAATAATGGCTAATTTGGAGAATCATATTCTAATATTACCTGGAAATATAAATACACCAGATTTACTTACGATCAATCAGTACTTTTCAATAAAAACCAGTGCTCCAACTGAACATGAAACAAAAAGATAACCATATACTACTTATTTTTCTTTTTGTGCTGACATAAGCCCTAACGTTTTCATTTTCAATGTTTGTCTTAACAAGTTTTCCCTGAAATCTTAAAAGAATTGAGAATTTTTTCCAATATAACTATAAGTAATTAAATACTATATTTGCTAACAGGCATGTCTGAAACTAATTTCAAAAGCAGTACTAATCATGAAAGTCTTACACAGTCACTGCTAAATTATCAATGAAAGACTATCCTAAAAGAAAAGGCACTTTAGCTTATCTCTGGAATCCAAGTGTTAAGGCAACAGCAATCCATTCTCTATAAAATATACAATAAAGAGCAAGAGCTCTAGAATCAGAATGCCTGTATTTGAATTCCAGCAGAGTAATAATCTTCTAGTCAGGTAATCTTGGACAAGTTGCTTCACTTCTCTAAATGTCATTTACCTATCTATAAGGTGGGGATAATAGTATTAGCTACTTTGTAGAGTTGTAATGATTAAAATGAGCTGTTGCATGTAAAGAATTTGGCAGATTGCTTATTAGCATTTAATAAACATTCAATAGACATATCACAAGTCAATCACGTTATTATTCACAGCCCCCTTCTATTAAAGCAACCTACTTATTTTTGGCTTCCTAAGCCAAGGAATTCAACATGATACAATTAATGGTAATGAAAAAATGGAGTATTAATGTTACTGCTTTGCACCAATGTTACCAATATTTTTGCCTGCCTACCTACCATCTCTTTGGCGTTAGGGCATGCTTATTCAATCCTAGGACTGTAAGTTCATTTAAATTATACCACCATCTAAAACACAAGTTTCTATGGGAGTTTGCTAGTGGCCTAATGGTTAGGATTCTGGGCTTTCACTACCGTGGCCCAGGTTCAATCCCTGGTCCGGGAACTCAGATACCACAAGCCACGTGGTGCAGCCAAAAAAATGTTTAAAATTTTAAAAATACAAGTTTCTAGAAAAATAGTGCCTCGTTCGTCAGGAATGTTTACTTTTCATTATTAAATTGATTTGAAAGGACAATCAAGAAATTAACAACTCCAAACTATATTAATAAAAGAACATGTTAAAGGTTCATATTCATGCCATTGTTGGCCATGGTATCCTGGAGACAAAAGGAAAACCTGGTTTGGCAAAATTAGTTTCGAAATAACCAAAACATCATTGCCTCAATATGATCATACTAAAATGCTTCTAAGAAAACTATTCAATACAAAAATATAAGATTCAACCATTTACAGAATTTCAACTTGCACACGCTTTGAAAGTACACTTTTCTCCCCAAAACATAAGCAAAAGTGAGAAAGGAGATCATAAACTAAGAATCTAAATCTACAAAGTGTGTCTTTGTATCTTGTTTCAAAACAAGTATATTACAGACATGAGCATAAACTGAAATTTACTGAATGTCCATCACATGATGAATTAACTCATTTTTAAACTCATAATAACTCATTTTTTTAAAAAACTAGAATAAAAACTCAATAATAAATAGAATAAATATCCCTTTATTTTATCAATTTAATGGTAGGAAACTTGGAAAAACAAATTGTTCTCCTTTAATTCTGTCAGTTTTTCCTTGCTATTTTATTCACACAGGTCTTCATATAAATATACATTTCTACATCACACTCAACCAAGGTCAAAGACAATTTATATAACCAAGGATGATTTGTACAACCCAAGATAGAAGCAAAGATTGCAACCTCTACTTTAAAACCAGTGAACCATGAAAATGCTTCTATCCTTGCAATCATGCAAGGTTCCCTCTCCATACTATCCCCTCCAACCCTCCACCCAAAAAATAGGCTAGAAAATGATGCTAAACATTCCAATAAATTCACTTACTCATGGTGATTATGTTCTTAGTAGAACAATATCTGGGAAATCAGGTTGGTTCTGTTAGTACCAGCATATAATCCCATCACACCCACGTGCTCTGCCCCTCCATTCTCCTATTGCAGGGTGGAGCATCACAAGAGACACCACAATCCCACAGCCTGCCCAATCCCACCCCTGTCCCACAATCCCATGAGTTATTAAATGTATCGAACTGTGGCACATGGACGTTTCACAGCCTTCTCTACACATAATGCACACACAAAAACAGAGCTCCCTTGGTCTCAGAATCTGCTGCTGACACTTAAGAAACTCTGGCTTCCCCAATCTTGCTGTTTCTCCAAAACAGTATCTCACACCAGCAACCTAAGTCCAAAACAAGGGGCAGACAGCACAGGATACAAGTATATACTGATTTTCAGCTGAACTATGAAAGTGAAATGAGAAGACGTCACCTCATTTTCTAAATGCAATTCCCAATCAGTCATAAATTGATCTGTGAACCTCTGGGTTCCCTTGAAGTTTTTTCTTAGTACCTGTGCCTTAAAGTCATTTCACAATTAGCATTCTAGAGGTGCATGTAACGAGAGAGCATGGAATTTTTATATGAAGGTCTAGTTTTTTTAACAACTCTGGAAAGGTCTGGTTGGGAAAGGAATGAAAACAATGAAAATAAAAGTCTGGTTTTCAGTTTCACACATGAGCTCTCTTCCACAATGGATAATCTAGAAATTGGTTAAATTCTAATAACCTGATTTATGTCACAAAGAGATTAAATTCCCTTTGGAATAGAGAAACTCTAAGTTGCCACCTGCTCTTTGGTTTTAGTCGCCATACAACTAAACAGTAATATGCAACTACTATTAATTATTCACTTCACTAAAAAAAAATTGATCTAAAAAAGTTTTATATGAGGAAATAACTTCTTGACTTAGCTAGACAACTAGCTAAATTTTCACTAGTAGTTTATCAAAATGATTTATTACTAATATTTTAACCAAAAATCACCATAGACAGTCCCTTACTTTCTCTATTTTGAGTAAAATATCATGTGATTCTACAGAAGAACTCCATAACTATTTACATTTATTTAATAACACTTGAATATGGATGAGGACAAAAAAATGGGTTCACCATAGCGAGTAAAAAAAAAAAAATTCAGGGACTTCCTTGGTGGCACAGTGGTTAAGAATCTGCTTGCCGGGGCTTCCCTGGCGGCGCAGCGGTTGAGAGTCCGGCTGTCGATGCAGGGCACGCGGGTTCGTGCCCCGGTCCGGGAGGATCCCGCATGCCGCTGAGCGGCTGGGCCCGTGGGCCGTGGCCACTGGGCCTGCGCGTCCAGAGCCTGTGCTCCGCTGCGGGAGAGGCTGCGGCAGTGAGAGGCCCGCGTACCGCAAAAAAAAAAAAAAAAAAAAAAAGAAGAATCTGCTTGCCAATGCAGGGGACACGGATTCGAGCCCTGGTCTGGGAAGACCCCCCATTCTGCGGAGCAACTAAGCCCGTGCGCCACAACTACTGAGCCTGTGCTCTAGAGCCCACGAGCTACAACTACTGAGCCCACACACCAGAACTACTGAAGCCCGAGCACCTAGAGCCCGAGCTCTGCAACAAGAGAAGCCTCCGCAATGAGAAGCCCGTGCACCGCAACTAGACAAAGCCCACGCGCAGCAACGAAAGACCCAATGAAGCCAAAAAAAAATTTCAAATATACTGTTTTAAACTTAGCTCAACAAAAAAAGGCAAAAAATACTTGTTATAAAATCAACTTTTAATTTCTGCTGGAGTCTGCATATTACCATTATTTTAAAAGCAAGGTTTACTTAAGAATAACCATTTATGAAAAACTAGTTTTAAGCATGTACCGAAGATTAAAGGCTGTATAAAATGTCTAAAATTTTTATGTCACAGTTTAGCCCAAAAAATATTTTCATTGTTTTCAAATAAATTACCATCGGGTTATTATAACTAGGTTTCAAGTGTGAGGTTTTTGAATCTACATAAAAAATTATTTTCTTTTTTAGGACTTTAAATGGAATGCATATAAATAAAAACTTTTAGTTTACTACTCCTGAAAATAAATCTGACAGTCTGGGGTTCAGAAAAATTAGAAACAGTTCAAGACTGTAAAGTTAAATATCATTGCCAGTAACCAAGTGCTGCCTCTGAATTTCAAGAAAACCTATTGTATATTAAATTTTGAAAAAGTGAACTCAACTACCCTCTCATCTCAGCACTTTCTCAACTTTCCCATTACAATCAACAATATAACTTGGTGGTCAAATCTTCCAGACCAGTAACATCAGAATTTATTTTTAACTCCTGACTCCTTCCCAAATATTCCCCTTCAATCCAATCCAAAGCCCTGCCAGTTCTTCATTCACGCTGTCTCACAAATGTTCTTTCATCTCATTTTCACACTTTATATTCCCTCATTCTTCATGACATACCCTACTACTCCCAAAATGGCTCTGATGTCTTGTTTCTAACCCATCAACTCAGCTGCCCAGATCGTCTTCAAATATTTCGTTCAGCAACCTACAGTAAATACCAATCTCTCTTGAATCTCAACCAAACTCTTACAGGCCCCCTTTGCCCTCCATCAGTTAACACATTTCTCAAATTCCATCTCTTCTTATTTTCCTATTTAGGCCCCTTTCATTCAGATTTACTAACCTGCTTTATAAATACAAAAATCACTACCTCTGTGTGTCTGTCCATTCCTTCCATCTAGAATCCTCTATGCTTCTCTGTCAATTCAAGTTACTGCCTCCTTTAACACCTGTCTTAAAACACACCTCTACAGAAGTCTTCTCTCTCCGGCCCTCTACCTCATCCCTTCATTTCTTGTCCCTCTGAACGAAGCATTCTGTAATTTATATTGCATTATATTATTGCATTTATAATCTTGCAGCCATCATGATATTGTTTTCACATTTTGACCTATAACCTGTTTCAACAACTGACAAGCTTTTCAGGCCAAGGACTATTATTTCTTACATATCTCTCATTTGAACAGGGGTCCCTTAGAACACTAGCACTCCAACAAACGCTTAATTACTCCCCTTTCTTCCAAAATGTCCTGAAAGTCAGGGTTGTCAAAAACACATAATTAGCACTGATCTCCAACTTTTAAAATGTTAGGTTGACCTATATGGTAACAGAAAAGTCAACATTTTAACCTGCACACTTTGTAAGAGTTACTCCATCCTCAGGCAACATCCACACAGGATTCAAAGAGAATCCTGGAAACTAAATGAAAAGTCCCCAAATTTAATATTATAAGCTATCCCATTTTGCTCTCTGAAATAGGTCTAATACATTAATTACCTAAAATTGATTTCGAGTGGTTTTTAAACCAAGATGAAAAACATCCTAACACTCCAGTACCACAAGAGGCTCTTAAGTAGCTATTATAAGATTTGCTTCATCATAGCAGAAAATTACCCCAGAATTTTAAAATATTCCTCTCAAATGACCCCATGAAGTGCTTAGAAAGCTTGACCATTCCCTGAAAGATGCATCATCAGCTTCCCTCTTCACATACCCTGCATTCTGAACTAGCTAGTCACCAAAAAAAAAAAAAACTTAACTCTCAAAAATAATCTCCCATTCAGTTATTACCTTAGACTACCCTGTTTCAGGCAAGTTTCAAAAGCCAAAATGAATAGAAATCCTGAGTTCAAATAAGAGTGATCATTTTATGTTGCTTAAGGACATAATCAATTTCATATAACAGCATATACTTTTTAAAACTCTCAGTTCAATTCTCTCCTTCTAGGCAGCAAAACAGTTTTTCTTTGCCCTCATCATGCCCCTTTCTGGAGGAATAAGGAAACAATATAGATATTTTTGTCAAATTCTATAAGACTGTTTAAATAAACTGTCATTAAATACCACATAAACATATCCACATATAGAGAACATTAGAACATTGGACACTTAGTATAGACTTGGACACTCAACATAGACTTTTCTGCACAAATCAGGGAAGACGGTACAGTCTAGTAACAACCTTGAACACAACCCAAGTATTCCTATTACATGCAGGACCACAGCCTTCTGCAAAACCTATGATGGAAAGGTCTAAATCCATATTCTTCTAACTCCATGGTCTTAATCTAAATTCAACAGGAAACAAATGCAAGAGTATTTTAAATAGTCTTAAGAAGGAACCCCTGAACTCTAGATCATTTAGCAAGTACTGAGTGCAATGGTACCCTAAAACTGAACTTTAATGAGTCAGTGACAATTAACATTCAACTTAGCATTTGGCAACATGACAATACAAGCCCCAATCAAAACTTGGACGTACTTCCAAATTACCTTTTGATTAAACGTTAATTCTATAGTAGTAGATTGGTAATGTCAAAATGGGAAGGTTAAGAGATAACATATTATACCACTTATCCAATTTAGAACAATGCATGTTGAGATACTACTGCTACTGCATATCAATCAGCCCCACCGGTCCCTTCTAAACGGAAGAATCAAAGCTTGCCTCCAAACCAGAATGTGGTTACGGAGCAAGTTCATCTCTGGATTATGAACACATACTTTGTATAGTCACATAGGCAAGAAAGAAATGTTACGAGACAGTGACATTTAGCTCCTCTATTAAGTATACAAAACTATGATAACCCCTCAGACCTGAGCTAACTATACTACCCCTCATTCCAAAAGACACACTCTGCAAAGGCACATAATGGTTTATGAGTCTTGTCCTTCGCTTTATTCAAAAGGATGAGCAAGTAAACACTTCCATCGCTATTCTAAGATGGAAAAACTCAACCGCTTGATAAAGCTATCAACTGCAAGAAAACTATATGAAAAGAACTAAGTTTCAGATCGAATCATCCAAATAAAAATCATATTCCCTCAATTCAAGGTTAATAAGACCGGGGGAGGGGATATGGGAGGAGAAAAGAAGGAGCTGCCTCATCCTTGACTGAAGACAGGTTTTTGCCCTTTTCCATTACCTCCGACTATTATATCAGAAGGTCTCATATTTTAAGATCCTGATATTTTAAAGTCTCTTATTTAAAGGGTGAGGTGGAAAAGGGGTGTAAAATAAAATCAATACTCACTGCTAACTTTCATGCTGCCAAAAGCTGAAGGCTGCTGCACTGGCTTGCAGCTCTCCGCAAAGGAGGTGGTTCTGGGCCGCCCTGACATGATCACTCTCTTTCCGAATCACCTTCTTTTCCTGCCTTCCTCCTTTTCTTCCTTTTGTTTTATGTTGGGGTGTTAGATTAATGATAAATGCAGCATTAAGTTCTCCCACAAGAAAAAGACTTCGTCCTCTTGGCTTTTCACTCCTTTTGTGCAGCTATTTAAAAAAGCGAGCGATGTATTTCTCCTTGAAGACAGATCAGTACGGATATTTAACATATAGATGATCGGGAGCTGGGAAAAAAATACAATTCTTTCCCCTCCCTTTCCTTGGAGGGGAGAAATGGTTGGGAGGTCCTAAAAATATATATATCACGTGAAACGGGGTCAGATACTTGATTGAAAATAAGTACTCTGAATATTATATTTTCCTCGGGGATTTTTTTTCCGAGTCAATGAAGAAGGGAAGCGGCGGAAGGATCACGAGTCTCACGCTTGAAAAGAAAGGGGGATGGGAAGGAGGGAGGGAGAGGGAGGGGGTGGCTCGGAGATGCGTCGGGAAACGCTGCGGCTCCGACAGCGGCGGGATCCGGCGGCCTGACGGCAGGGGCCCGGCGAACTGGCAGGCGGCGGAGTCGCGAGTCAGTCAGAGGCGGGCGGTGGCGGCGGCGGCGGCGGTGGCGGCGGCTCCTCTCCTCATTGCGCCAGGAGCAGCTGCACTCGGCGGCTGGATCCAGCGGCCATGGCGGCGGCGGTGGCGGAGGCAGCTCCCTTCAGACCCCAGGCAGCGGCTCCTCGACTGCTCCCCATACGCCGGGGACATGGGAACCCAGCAACCGCTTCCGTCCCTCGGGGCCCCCGCCCCCGTCCAAGGCACCAGCGCGACCGCCCTCCCGCCCCTCGCTTCTGCACGGTCCCGCTCAGGAAGTGTCCGCGCTTTGCCCCCAGCCCGGGCCCTGTCAGTGGCTGCGGGGCCGGCTCCTCCTCGCTTCCTTCCTTCCTTTGTCACTCGGCCCGGGCGGCGGCGGCGGCGGCGGCAGCGGCAGCACAAGCCTGCATTCGCCCGGGTCGGGGGCAGCTCTGTGTGAGGAGTGCCGTCTGCGCAGCCGCCTAGCTTTTCCCCACTCCCCCTCCCCCCTCCTACTCGTCCTCCGCCTCCTTCCTCCCCCACCCAGCCTTACACCGCCCAGCGCCCCCGCGTCCGCGTAACAGGCGTCTGGGAATCGCCGGCCGAGCCGAGTGTCCTCCCCCTTCGGCCGGGGAGCCGAAGCCCGAGCGGAACCAATCACGGATGTCGTTTGTTTGCGGATCCTCCCGGAAAAAGCCGATCGACCTGAGGAGCCAATTAGAAAGTGTCGCTGGAAATTCACGCCCAAGGACGGAAAATGCCGAAGATAGCCGACCGAGAAGAAGGTGGGTTCGCCTTGTCTTGTGGCTGGCTGGAGGAGAAATTCGACAATGGCAACAGTGACCAATCAGAGTCGCCGGCCCTCAGGAAAATGCTTGAAGAGTTAAGGAAGGTGAAGCCCGGAGTCGCTGGCGAAACCGCACGGCTGGGCGCCGTGGCCGCTTTGTAATTGGCCGAAACTCCGCTGGGAGTGCACCTCCCTCGATGATTGGTGAAGGAATGGGGCTTCCGAGTACAGTCTGGCCAGTCAGGACGTCTCCTCCCTCGACGAGGTGGGGAGAAGTTGAGAGCGAAGGGAGGGCATCTATAAAGCACCTTCTCATTGGCCTGAAGCTCTGGAGCCGGAGTCGGGGCAAAAGGGAAAAGGAGGGAGGTCGAAACCCGTAGCGGCAGCCAATCGGCCCTCGCTGCCGTCCAATCGCAAGACCTAGCTGCAGTGTGATTGGCCTTCGGCCTCCGGTGGCGGTCCCAGGAGCGGGGAGAAGCGCGACTGGGGTCGTGGCGGATGGTTAGACGGGCTCGCCTGCGGCTACTTGCAACTTGTGTGGAAACCGCAGATAGGGAGCGCGCGCCCTTTGCGAGCCGGTGTGAAACTGCTGCGGTCGGCGGCGCTGGGCTCGGAGCGCTCGAGCGAACCGAGGGTTGAGGGGTCTCCCCACCCACTGGAGGCTCTCGGCGGGGCGGGGCTAATTCTGCGCGCCCGAGGCGCCCCTCCGCCCAGGAGAGCGCGTCCCGAGCGCCGGCGTCTTCCCCGGAAGGGCCAGATGGATCCAGGGTGCCTCCCCGGCTGGGTGCGAGTTCTCGGGCGCTAAACTGAGAACAAAGCTTCCAGAGAGGCAGCGCCTCTCGGCGGCCGCGCCCCGCCCAGTCGCGGAGGCCATTGATAAGAGTGAGGGCGACTGCGCCTCGTGCGCCAGGCCAAGCCCGGCCTTCCAGAAACGCCCCTGAGAAATGAGCTCATGCTGGCTGCGCGCGCTCCTCGGGCGCGACTCCCCAGCGCAGAACGGGCCCCAAAAGCAGGTGAGGGGAAGTGCCGTCAGGTCGGATATCCCGAAGACTCTGAGGAAACGGGGAGTCAGAATAGCCCTTTGTAGTTTTTGGTTCTTTGCAACTAGGGTGATCTATAAAAGTACTATATAAGTTGGTTTCGCATGTAGGCCAGTGGTCAGATTCCTGTGGTTTGCCTAAGGACAGTGAGGTATGGCTACAGAAAAAGTAGAAAGGACAGTTGCCATCAATCCCGTGGTGTCTGTAATTTCCACCTGCAGAGTCATCCCTTTCTGTTAAGATACTATCTCTGGGAGCACATATAAAAATACACATACTTGGTCAGGTTAACTAGCTGTTGCTTTGGAAAACTGATGAGGAACTTGGGACAGAACAAAGTAAGCTTTGATGGGAGAACGGAAAGGTCTAGATAGTGTTTGCAAACTCAGATGTCTACAGGGGCCAGAAAAGCAAAGCAAATGAGTGAAACTGGCCTGGTGTAAAACAACAGGGAATGATAAGCAACGTGGCAAATTGGAGTGTCCGTGCTGTAACTGAAAGGAGCAGCTGTTCGGCTCTAGCAGATTGTTGCCCTGAAGAATGTGGATCCAGTGTTCTGAGGTATTCTGTTTTTTTCCCCCAAGAGAAACCGTAAAGCAGGATTTTTGTATGAAATCCCTCGATTTTTACACCAATATTTCCACACCCTACAGGCCGAATTAAAAACATCCCAGGGTAGATGTGGCCAACATGCAATCAATTTGTAATCTCAAACCTGGACATAGGTTTTTTTATATAGCCCAGGAGTGGTAGCAGCTCTTCTTGTTCTTTGCAATGAAAAGGGAACATGAGGCCTCTGGATGTCACGGAGAAGGGTAAAGAATGTTAAAAGCAAACTCAGAGCATGGCAATTTTGTCAAATGATTGTTGCCTCTCCCTGCAAACTATTATGAAAGACCTTTGCCACTAGTCCCTGAAACACTGAGGCAAAGCTCGAAATCCTGCCTTCCTCTTTACTCCCCATCCCTATTCCCAGTTATACCAGCAGGGAAGTGAATAACAAATGTTTAGGTTATACAGATTGGAAACATGGCTATTCTTTTGTATATAATAAAGTACAAAAATAGTCTACCTTAAGGTTATGATTAGTAGCTTTACTGTTGCTGCCTGCAAATATTTTGAACTGATGCTGTTTAAAATAAAAAAATCTGATCAAGAGGGGGAAATTTTTATGAGAAAAAAAAAGTAGTTCAATCTAGAATTAGGACATAAGGAGGGAGAAGTTTAGGAGAAAATATAGAACCACTGAAATTAACATTCCATGATTGTTTCTCTGACCTTTCAAATTCTTCCTCTACCTTCCAGCCTGCTGTCAACCATTTATCAGTTTTTAATAATTTTAATAGTTAATGCTTCTTGAGTGTTTATAATGTGGCAGACACTGTACTTAAGTGCTTCACACATGCTATCTCAAATTATAATTGTATGATGTAAGTACTGTTATCACCTCCACTTAAAAGATGAGGAAACTGAAGGTCAGAAAGGTGTACTGACTTACCTAAGGTCCACAGAGCTAAAGCAGAACCAGGATTCAGATCTCTTGTACTTCTCTCTCAAACATAGTCCCCACCTCTCCTGGTCTTGCTTTATCTTAAATTCTAAGCCTTATGTCTTCAACTGTGTGTGCCTGGTTGTGAATACATCCCCTAGTTTGGTTTCTAATGGTTTGGTTTCCTTTAGGGCTCATCAGGTGGTCCCTTGCAAAGATCAGTGATTCTGAGCCACAGTAACCAACCAGAGGACTAGAAAAAGATGAATATAGGAAAGCTGGGTGATACAGAACAGGTAAGTAGTGTAGTAGAGGGGAAAAAGAAAAGAGGTTGGTGAGCCTGTCCACAAGGTAACAGTTATAAATTAAAATGCACAATTAACTGGCTTCTTTAGTAATTACATGTATTTGTATAGCACTTTGCACTTGGGAAGTACTATTACATTAATGAAGTTTACGAAGTACTGTTATGGAACTATTATTATGTTTTTACAAATGAGGAAACTACACAGTAGAGTAAGTGACTTGCTCAGAATCACTTAGCTGCATTTTTAATTGAAACTAGAAGAAAATATACGCAGGTTTAATAATGAAGATAGCAAATAGAATATGAGATGCTGTTTATTTAGATGAACCCAGGGTCAGTCAGTACAAACAGAAGTTCACAAGCAAACTCTTCCTAGGACCTCATTTAGTTAGCCAACGTATATTAAACACCTAAATGTTGTTGGGTTCTGGCCTTCAAAATTTAATATTTGCAGATATTTGCTCCAGATATTTGCAGTCAGATACTATAAGATGGAAAAGAGTTGTTTAGTAATGAACCCTAGGAAAACCCTCCAATAACAAGGTCAATGTGAAGATTAAGAGGAAGGAAAAATTTTTGCATTTACTGAGTGCCTGTTCAGTCCTTCCCTAAACCTCAAGAGACAGCCATTATTAACTCTTTTGTTAATAGATTGGGGAGGGGGGATAAGCAATAAGTACATTGATCAAGGCCACACAATTAGAAAATGGCAGAGCTGGGATGGAATCTACAGATGAGTATATTTGATCCAGCTTCTTTATACTAGATTACTCTGCTCTCCATCAAAAAATAATATTGTTTATCCCATTTATGTAAAATTGCATATGTGTGTGTGCTTGCACACCCACACGTAAGAGTCTAGAAATATTCATTTTGATGGCATTTTGGATGATACTTACTGTATTTATGATTTCCAGTATTGTCTTCATTTTCCACCTTTACATAAGAAACAAAATACTTAAAAAGAGAAAACAAAGGTAAGACTGCAGAAGAACCAAAGAAAAGAAGTAGCAGTGTGAAATTGCTCAATTTGATTAAATCAATTTGATTTATAGGACACTGTGCCAAGTCCTAGGAATACAGGAGTGCAAAGATGAATAAAAATCATTCAGAGGTGACTGTCTTGCTCCAGTCTTAGGGGGAGCTCTTGTAGAGTGGAGACGTGTAAACAGACAACACCACAATGTCATCTGGGCAGCTATGGAAGAAAAGTGGCCCAGAGATCATTTTCCAAGTTGTATTTAAACTACCTGTCTCCAAAGTTGTGTGTATATACCCAGAGGTTGTATGGGATGATCCTTTGGAATGCTAGAACTACTAAATCTTATTTTTATCTTAAAACGTAAGAAATTACCTTTCCAGTGGTTAATTTACTGGTAGACAGTGGTGCCCTCCTCAGTCCCTATGTCAAAGGAAGGGGTCACATGGTCCACCATACAGTTTTCCTAAAGGAAGGGGATGAATCCACAGCCTAGAAAGGATTGTGAATATACAGTACCCTCCTGCTTTTTAAAAATTTCAGCAACATACGACACTTTACTTGTGCTTAATTAATGGATTTGCAGTCATATTATTTGATTTTTAACTAACTTGACCCTCATAGATTGAAAATGATTCCTGCAAATAAAGTGTAGATAAAAGAACAAACAAAATGGCAAAGCTCACATTCTACTCTTAGTAGGAACTCTTCATCAGTCACATCAATAGGTTAAAAACAATAATGAGCTAATCAAATTTGACAAGAAGTAGGCCTGAAATTTTTGGAATTCTCAAGAATTTTTGAAATATGAACCATCCACTATTTTTTAGTCAAAGTTTAACCTAAGGTTATGTATGACATATAGCTAATGCCAGTGTGAAGTCTTCACAATTACCAAAACAATTAAAGACTATGCATCTGGGACAGTTAATAATTTGGGGGGGTGGGGGGTTAGCGGTGAGAATAAAAAAGTATTGGGGGTACTTCCCTGGTGGTGCAGTGGTTAAGAATCTGCCTGCCAATGCAAGGGACACGGGTTCGAACCATGGACCAGGAAGATTCCTACGTGCCACAGAGCAACTAAGCCCGTGCGCCACAACTACTGAAGCCCACGCACCTAGAGCCCGTGCTCCACAACGAGAGGCCACAGCAATGAGAAGCCCACGCACTGCAACAAAGAGTAGCCCCCGCTCACCACAACTAGAGAAAGCCTGCGCGCAGCAACAAAGACCCAACGCAGCCAAAAATTAATTAATTAATTTTTTAAAAAGTATTGGGCCTTAAATAATGTTGTTTTAAAATATTGTTTATTATGCCTGTTATCCTTTTTTATTCCAGTATATGTCTTATATATGCATATCATATTAGCTCAAGAGTATATGTTTTATAAATATGCAGAATATTTGGGGGTTAGCTCAAGAATGTATGTTTTATAAATATGCAGAATATTTGGGGGTTCATATTAAAATTTTTTAGTAGTACAGTATAAGAACAAAAAAATTTGTAGACCACTGTTTTTTGTTGGTTTTTTTTTGTTTTTTTAATAGATCTTTATTGGAGTATAATTGCTTCACGATACTGTGTTAGTTTCTCTTGTACAGCAAAGTGAATCAGCCATATGCATACACATGTCCCCATATCCTCTCCCTCTTGAGCCTCCCTCCCATCCTCCCTATCCCACCCCTCTAGGTCATTGCAAGCACTGAGCCAATCTCCCTATGCTATGCTGCTGCTTCCCACCAGCCAGCTATTTTACATTCAGTAGTATATGTATGTCGATGCTACTCTCACTTTGCCCCAGCTTCGCCCTCCCACCCCATGTCATCAAGTCCATTCTCTATGTCTACCTCTTTATTCCTGCCCTGCAACTAGGTTCATCAGTACCATTTTTTTTTTTAGATTCCATATATATGCATTAGCATACGGTATTTGTTTTTCTCTTTCTGACTTACTTTACTCTGTATGACAGACTCTAGGTCCATCCACCTCACTACAAATAACTCAATTTTGTTTCTTTCTATGGCTAAGTAATACTCCATTTTTTATATGTGCCACATCTTCTTTATCCATTCATCTTGTAGACCACTGTTTTAAACAAAGATTAGTTTTTTAGATGATGGAAGGGAAGAACATTCTAGGCAAAAAGAAGTTATGCAATGGTGGAAATATATGTTACAAGGTATTCAGAGAACTGGAGGTAGTTTGAAATTATGTAGCATGTAAGATCTGGGCCTAGAGAAAAGAAAGGGAAACAGTATCAGATAATAAAGGTGTAGTTAAGTAAATTATGTTCTACTAAGTCCATATTATGTAAACAGAAAAAAAGAATAAATACAAAGACTAATAGCAACTCAATACTAATTAAAAAATACAGAACTTGATTGTATATTACCATATTTCCAATTCTGCAAAATATGAACATTTGGATCAAGATTGAAAAGAAAGACAGAAATTAGAATAATTTTGTTAATATTTTGGCATATTATAGATGAAAATATTCACTTTAACTGTTTTCATGTCATATTTTTACAATAAAATGTTTGTTGGGTTTTAAAAGGGAATTGGCTCCCTTTTCTTCAGTGTGATTCACATATGCCTCAGAATGTCTCTCATTACATGGAATTCTTAACAAAAACTCCAAATTTCTCAGCAAAGCTTTCCAATGCTAACATTTCTACTGATAATCCTTTGTAATATAAATTATATACTGTATTAATAAAACTAGCCAACATTTGTTATATGCAAGACATCTGCTAGGCACCTGATATAAAGAAGTACATGAGCCACCTGAGTGGCTCTGTGCCCTCGGTGAACTTATCCTTCTGGGGAAACAACCTCATGAAAAGCTAAATAAGTAATTATTTAAGATCATATTTGAATCCATAAACAAGTTGTAAGGCAGAACATAATTTGCTAATATGGTTGTTACTCATGCTCAAATGAATTGGTCATGCTGTCCTATTTAAAATAGGTAAATGGAGGACACTTCAATCTAAAGTGAATCTTAAAGGATGGGTAGTAGGATTTGGAGATGAAGAAAGGAAAGAGGAAGTTAACTATTTTCTACCACTTCATTTCCAACCCATCAGACAAACCCCCTTCTTAGTAAACTTAGGTGGATCCAGCTGTCAGAGCAATTAAGGACAGTGTGAGTCTGTTCATTTGACTGTAGGAAAACCAGTTTGGCTAGAATAGAAAGCCGATAGAGAAGACTAATGGAAGATAAAGCTTAAAAGGTAGTTTGGGGCCAGATTTGAAAAAGCTTTGAATGTTACACCAAGAAATCTTGTAGACAGTGGAGAATTATGGGAGGTAGCAGATGTAAGACATTGTCACTGCAGTAGAGCCTCTGGGGTAACATACACTGTGTGGTTTTTCCCGTTGCTGAAAATGTGCCCAGGGTAACAAGACAGCATATTTGATCATGCTTATAACAAATGAGGTGTGCCCAAATGGGAAAATAATGGATGACTACCCAAAAAGAAGAGGGAGAGTGTTTGAAACATTGCATTGCCACTATGAAGTAGACTCTGGTTATATTAAAAGTTTCATATCAAGCCTTTGATCATATAAATAACATCTAAAGGAGTATACTATCTAAAATAAAAAGAAAGCAAACACTCGGTGAATCCTTTTAGTTTTTTATGCTTGTCATATTTTTGCTCCAAAGAGGGTATAATCATGCGGTTAATACATTATAACTGATTAGGTTATTTTGAGCTGTTTCAATTTTATTTCTTTTACTTCATTTCTATTCACAATTTTAAGAAAGGGCTTCTTGGGCTTCCCTGGTGGCGCAGTGGTTGAGAGTCGGCCTGCCAATGCAGGGGACACGGGTTCGTGACCCAGTCTGGGAGGATCCCACATGCCGCGGAGCGGCTGGGCCCGTGAGCCATAGCCGCTGAGCCTGCGCTCCGCAACGGGAGAGGCCACAACAGTGGGAGGCCCGCGTACTGCAAAAAAAAAAAAAAGAAAGGGCTTCTTTAGACAAGAGTAAATATTTCCACATTGAACTGAATAAGTGAATTCACATGAATTGAAAACAAGTATGTATTGATTGAATACTTTAACTTAAGTATACTTCTTTACAACATTCTAGGTGATTCAGCCTTGTTTTATGTGCATTAAATGTATTAAATTAAAAGTGCAAAACTCTCAGTTGGAACAAATACTTTAAGAACTCATTAGCCAGCAGTAAATCAGAAATGGTCATATTTTCCTGTTCACATGGAACTAGGACTCATATCTGAGAATACAACAAAACTCTAGGTCTTTTTTTTTATTATTATTATTTATTTTTTGTGTGTGTGGTACGTGGGCCTCTCACTGTTGCG
>NC_041214.2:94228771-94230594 GCF_002837175.3 Physeter macrocephalus | reverse complement strand
CGCGCAGGCTCAGCGGCCATGGCTCACGGGCCCAGCCGCTCCGTGGCATGTGGGATCCTCCCGGACCGGGACACGAACCCGCGTCCCTGCATTAGCAGGCGGACTCCCAACCACTGCACCACCGGGGAAGCCCATAACTCTAGGTCTTTAATCTATATCTGGTTGATGCTGAATGTGAAAGTTACAAGAAAATTGTCATTCTGTTTCTTGGCTATTAAATAGCTTAACTTGGAGTTGGGGGAAACACTTGAAGAGAAATTAAGTCCCATGGATTATCCAAGAAGGAATTCCAGAATGCAGAGAGAGCCTGTCTTCTTCAGTCAGGCCACAGTTTCATTTGGATTGTGGCCATCAAGAGGCATCACTGCTCTGACTTCATTCCTGTGCCCTGTGGGATGGAGTTCTGAAAGGGGATGGGAGAGAATGCACAAAGCCCCAAGGAATGTGTGTTCCTGTATGACATCCAGATCAGAGGGTAGTAGGAAGTACCATATATCAGACCAGAAAGGATTCTTGGCGGAAGGGTTTATAGCTCAGTTTTGTAAACCCATTAATATTTTGCTGTGTCTATTATTCATTATTTTTATAATTTATACTGTATATGTATTGATAGTGCCCATTACTTGAAGATAAAAGTAATAATTTAGAAAAAAGAATCCTAAATTATTCTTACTACTTTTTAGGAGCATTCAAGAGTCTCAGAAAAATACTAACAGACTTTTTTTTCTTTTTGAGGAATCAACATCTCTGAGACAGCTGAGCACATCCTCTTGTCAGTACTCTTCAATTTTCTCGAATTATTTCTTTACAATTTGAATACAATTTTACATTTAGTCTTCCTATCAAAAGTGATCCAGTTGGGACTTCCCTGGTGGTCCAGTGGGTAAGATTCCACACTCCCAATGCGGGGGGCCCAGGTTCAATCCCTGGTCAGGGAACTACATCCTCCATGCATGCTGCAACTAAGTCTGCATGACGGAACTAAGCAGTCTGCATGCCGCAATGAAGATCCCACATGCAGCAACAAAGATCCTGCAAGCCACAACTAAGACCGGCGCAGCCAAATAAATAAATATTTTTTTTAAAAAAGTGATCCAGTTACTCCAATTTTTATTGTTAAATGCTTTGGCTGTGGTTCTATAAAATTTATAAATGTTGCTGGGTTTGTGTTTGAAAAACACAATATTGAATATGCTGATTCCATTAGGAAGTGTTTATTATGTGTCTGCTGCATGCCCAGAACTGTGCCAGATATGGTGGGAAACACATTTGCTCACAGAAAATTGAGAAAACTAAAGACTACATGTTTAAACTATATATATGTTTTAATATTTTCAAGGTCAAAAGGGTATGGGCTCCTTCAGAATTCAAAACAAATCTCTTACAGAGCAAAGTCAGCTGGAATGCTATGTAAGTAAACTATTCTGTAGAGGTTAAGCTTTTAATCTAGCATGAGAGGAGTTAAAATGAAGTACTTCTAAGCACCAGAGAAACCATCAAGTGAAAAATTCATCAACAGGAGTTGCCAAAAGACACACATAGTTTACCTTTTATCTTTCTTCCTGCTTAAATGGAATTACATGGAGATGTAAAGCATTTCTCTTGATCTCAGTTGATGCTGTGCACATACTAGGAACTCAGTAAATGCTGGCAAAATGAGCAATATGATTACAATTGAAAAAGGGAAACCTAATTATAACCGTTAAAATTAGAACTTTATAAAATATTTGCATATGGAGAAGGACTCTGAGGAAATGTCCAAGAATAAAAACATTTGCTGGGCTTCCCTGGTGGCGCAGTGGTTGAGAGTCCGCCTGCCAATG
>NC_041214.2:94216465-94228455 GCF_002837175.3 Physeter macrocephalus | reverse complement strand
AGTGAGAGGCCCGCGTACCACACACAAAAAAAACCAAAAAACAAAAAAAAAATTTGCTTTATTGATTTGTTGGTTTTCTGAAAGTTTTTTCTTACATTAAATTTTTTTCCATTATTGTTGCTGCAATATAACTTGGGTATCAAATTTTAAAAAGTAGGTGCATTCAAATACTTAACAGAGAATCACAGCTTGGGACAAACCTCTGTCCACCACTGGGGTTCAAACATATCTTGGCATATCTGGCAAATTAGTGGGTTTAGACTTCCAAGAGGGTGATTTACATAAGGGTTTTGGCAGAAAGACTGCCAAGAAGTGTGGGTGCCATCAAGGAGGGTGTTGGCCAGGCTACTTTTTGATCAATTTGCACTGCTACAATGCACTAGTCAGTATTCCACTTGGTCAATGCCCATACCAGGCCAGCTGAACCAATTTTGAATGTTAACTCTTGGATTGAGAGGACAATGCTTACCTATCTTAAAGATTCATACTCTCATGCAGTCTCATGGACTCCTCTTGGAAAGCACCATAACCAGAAATAGGAGTGCACTAAAATCTTTATTACATCTATATATATATAATCTATCTATCTATATATATAATCTATATAGATTATATATATATATAATCTATCTATATATAATCTATATAGATTATATATATATATATATATATATAATCTAAAGATGAGTGATTGGGCCTTGTTTCTATTTCTGAGGAAATATGATATAATTTTGCAGTATTGGAGACTCCAGCAAACACAGAAGCATTTTGATTCCTTGAGAACCACACTGGAGATCATGAAAATATCCAGTAGAAGGTTGTGGTGACCTGGCTTAATGGGACTGACTCAGCGATGAGTGCCAGAAGTATTCAAAGACAACAGAAATCTCAGCAGCAGACATCCGTGTGGCCACAGACAAGACTTGTTCTTGAGCCCATGTAGAACACTCTCCATGGGCTCTTAGAAATTATGGGCAGGGGACTTTGCAAGGAGCTGGAGGTCTTGCAACAGCAGGGAAGCCAGGAGCCAGTGAAATATGGATTATAAAACCATTACTAATAAGTTCTTAATTATGGTTTTTAGTTCATAAAGAATATGAAATGTGAGAAGTGAATCTGCTGAATCTCACTCAATGCTCCCCATCCCCCACATGCTACTTATCAGTGTGAGCATTTCATGGAACTAAGCCTGCTGATAGTTTTTAAAATACAAGGCTTGGGACTTGCCTGGTGGCGCAGTGGATAAGACTCCATGCTCCCAATGTAGGAGGCCCAGGTTCAATCCCTGGTCGGGGAACTGGATCCCACATGCATGCCGCAACTAAGAGTTTGCATGCCACAACTAAGGAGCCCATGTGCCGCAACTAAGAGCTGGCGAGCCACAACTAAGGAGTGCACCTGCCGCAACAAAGACCCGGTGCAACCAAATAAATAAATAAATAAATATTTTAAAAATAAATAAAATACAGGGCTTATTTTTCTTACAACATGACCCATAATACAAGTTAAATACAATTCTTCATCTGGTTCAATGAAAGAAACAGTGATATGTTCCAATATTGGGAGAAAGACTAATAAATAAAAAGACAGACTTTATTATTTATGGTCCTTTAAAGAGTAATTTTGGATGTATACATCCAAAAATGCTGTTTTTAGAACCTAAATCTTGCCAAAGAGGCAACTCCAGGGGTTTACCTTTCATATAGTGCTTAATAGGCTCATAATGAACATTATAGAATTGGACATGTACCAGACAAAACCCATAAGGTAGAGAAAACAGGTAATAGTACTCCTATTTTACAGATTAAAAATGGAGGCAAAGAGAACTATAATTAGGTTTCTGGCTCAACTTTACCACATTGATCAGTAAATATTTACTGAGCAGTCACAGTTATATGGCATTCCACTATGTTCTTGGAATAATATTTTTTTTTAAAGGCATGAAGGTATGCTCTGAGCAGGCAAGAGAAGTCTCTCAAAAAATGAAAGTAGCTTACAATGTGACATCGTTTTAAAAATTTTTTTCATGGGTCTTCTTTTTCTCATTGGTCTATTTACTCCCTTTATATGGTGTAGTAATTGATGTTTAATAGCTGTATAAAAATAAACAGACCCCTTCAAAACAAATACTGTTGGAGTACAGAACACTATTCATGGCATCTACCATATGAATCAGAGATTTTTTTTAAAAAAGATGTACATATAGAGTCCCACCAGATTTGAAATACGGTTGCAACTGGAGTTTAACTAGTGAACACACTGAATACTTATTATGTGCAAAGTGGTGTTCTTAATGAGAGTGAATCAAAAAAAGAATATGAGACATGGTCACTGCCCTTAATAATTTTTTTATAAATTTGTTTATTTTTTTGGCTGCGTTGGGTCTTCATTGCTGTGCGCGGGCTTTCTCTGGTTGCAGCGAGTGGGGGCTACTCTTCGTTGCCGTGTGCGGGCTTCTCATTGCGGTGGCTTCTCTTGTTGCAGAGTATGGGCTCTGGGTGCATGGGCTTCAGTAGTTGTGGTGCATGGGCTGAGTAGTTGTGGCTTGCAGGCTCTAGAGCGCAGGCTCAGTAGTTGTGGCACACGGGCTTAGTTGCTCCACGGCATGTGGGATCTTCCTGGACAAGGGTTTGAACCCGTGTCCCCTGCATTGGCAGGCAGATTCTTAACCACTGCGCCACCAGGAAAGCCCCTACCCTTAATAATTTCTAATCTGTGTAGGAAGGGATAAGACATATATTGAAAATAAACAACAGTCCTACTGTATAGCAGAGGGAACTATACTCAATATCCTGTAAAAAACCATAATGGAAAAGAATATATTAAAAAACTGAATCATTTTGCTGTATACCAGAAACTAACACACAAAAAAAGCCTCAATAAATATTTGTTGAATGAATAAATAGATGGCTAACTATAATAGTTCATTATTGGTCCACGGTAGCATATGATAAATACCAAGAAAATGAGAGAATGTCTATATATAGATAGGAGTTCAGGTGATAGTTGGAATAGAGAATGGAATACTCTACTGGTCAGACCCATCTTGCATACTCACTCCTGCACATAGAGTAATGTCCCCACAAGAAAAAGAGGAATTCTGTTACAAAAAAATTTTAAGGTGAAAGGCTGGGACAGCACACTGACAAAACTACAGTTACCCCTGGCCACTATAGGCCTATTTAGTTTAAATTTTTCAATAGGATATTTGCCATACCCAGAAAGCAGCAGGAGGTGCAAGGCCAGTGCCTAGAAGGAAATCTGGAGCTATATCAAGAGAACAAGGGGTTATCCACTAACTCTGTAGGATGAAAGAGGCATCTAAGAAACAGTGGAATTTAGAGAACAGAGTTGAGATGTTGACGCCCTCATTTTTAAGGATTGCAAAGGTATGGAAATAGTAGAAAGAATGGTTCGAGAGGGTAAGCAGTGGACCATTTTACCAATTTTTTTACAAGACTGCAAAATGATATTATATTTATCATTAGGAAGTCATTAGAGTCCTCTATAACTATGTAGAGTCAGAATTATGAAGGTGAGGTCAGGTTGCAGATCAGTTTTGAATAGCCAAAAGAATAATTCAGCTGAAGAAATCAGGGATTACAGGTAAGTAAGAGTATACTAAGAAGATATGCGGTTACTAATGTTTATCTTGGAAGCAAAACAGAAATTGTTCTGATACCAGTAGTGTCTTGGAGGAGCAACTTGAGGTCAGTATGATGATCACTCTAGAAGCCAAGAGTTGGCACAGAGACAGGTATTCTTCTAAGTTAAGATTTGCATTACTTGGTCATACAATGGAAAATTGAGCTTAGTTTGGAATCTCCTTCATGGAAAAAGTACAATTTGAGAGAATCCACGTTGACGTTTTATACATTTACAGGGAACTTGGTATTCTATAGGATTTTGGAAAAGACACACTAAAGTTTATCTCCAAAGTGAATGAGTCCAAAGTTGCAAATTTCAGAGACTGGCTAAAGCTTCATCAAGCAATTTGATAGATTTTTTTTTTTCTTTTGGAAAGTGGCTCAGGACCCAGTGAATCTGGGGACAAACTTGAGTACTTTTGCCAGGTGCCCATTTAAAAGACTGATCCCTGGGACTTCCCTGGTGGTGCAGTGGTTAAGAATCTGCCTGCCAATGCAGGTGACACGTGTTCAATCCCTGGTCCGGAAGATCCCACATGCCACGGAGCAACTACTTAGCCTGCACTCTAGAGCCCGCGAGCCACAACTACTGAGCCTGCGTGCCACAACTACTGAAGCCCACACACCTAGAGCCTGTGCTCCACAACAAGAGAACCACCACAATGAGAAGCCCGCGCACCACAACGAAGAGTAGCCTCCGCTCACCGCAACTAGAGAAAGCCTGCACGCAGTGAAGACCCAACGCAGCCAAAAATTAATTAATTAATTTTTAAAAATAAAGACTGATCCCTCACCTTGAACTTTAATGTTGAGGCCATAACCTATTGGCATTCAAATGACAATTTATGAAAGAGGCCTCATCATGCTCCCTAAAGAAACAACTTGTTCCCTGCCAAAATTAGGATTACTTTGCTTTAGGAAGCGGGTGCATACTATGCTGACAGCCAAATGATGATTTGCCAAAAAATATCAAACTGCCATAGTGGATGGCAAAGGAGCTTCATATAACCCAGAAGGGAGAGGGTATTGGGGATGGCCTTCCAGGCAGTTGATGAGGGACGTGCTGAAGTCTGTGCTGAAAGCAAAATAGTCATAATTGGGCATGTTACTAACTTAATGAGCTGGCAAATTGGAAACGACATTGGTAAAGGTAAATCACTGGGTAGAGGTTTTAAGCCCTAAGTGTTAAGACCTAGGGCAGGCATAGCAAAAATGAGGACCTGCGGCACCATTTATTCCATTTCTATGCACGTAGAGACATGGATGACAGATAACTCAGTCCCAGGATCCTTCTCAGTCTCAGGGTCCTTCTCAATCAACACAGCATTTTAAGTAGGCACTGCCTGTTAGTGGGATCTGTCAGGTCGTTTGAAACCTATTTCCTTGCCTGTGAACTGCTCCCAAATGACAGATGCCTGGTCTACCCTTAGGTGAGAGGATAATGGTCCTGAAGGAAAGGACTTGGCTGTGGGAGGGGCTTTCATCTCACAAGAGGTTGGGCAACACAACTAAGTGAATGTCCACTCATGAGGATGTCCAGGAGCTCAGGGATCCACTTGCGTTCAGCTCACCCCCGGAGGTGAACTGCCATGCTTCATTACTCACGGCCCACTGCCCAAGAGTACCTGATCTGAGTAGACATCAGCTAAGCAAACCTTTCCATAAAGAGATGCTAATGCAGCCCGGCTGCCTAAAAGAGTCTGTGGTTGGTTGCTTCTTGGCCTTGGCTTAGGACTGTTTCTGCTGTTGGAAAATACTTGGTTTTTGAGAGGATGTAATGAGACAACACCTGTGAAAATTGTTCGAAATCTTTAAAGGCCTGTACTCATGTAGGGGATATGGGTGAGGATGATTATTGGGAGATAACAAAGAGTTAAGCCCAGAATTTTTCCTTAGGCTTACAATTTCTTATTTAATTAGTTCTTTTCCATAATACTGGAGTGGAATATTTTCCCCTCTGGGAGGCAAAAATAATGAGATGAATGCTTGACTTTGTTATTATTGTGTATGTATAACATCCTTAAATCCACTCCAACACATCCTACACACTTGTCAAATTAACTCTCACACCACTGTCATCACTTCACCCAGCTGCTCAGGAACTTAAATTGATTCCCCTGTCTGTTGTAGAAAATTTAAGCTCTTCTGTCTTGCATTCAAAGTTGTCCTTCAAACATCACTAATTATTAGAGAAATGCAAATCAAAACTACGATGAGATATCACCTCACACCAGTCAGAATGGCCATCATCAGAAAATCTACAAAGAATAAATGCTGGAGAGGATGTGGAGCAAAGGGAAACCTCCTACAATGTTGGTGGGAATATAAATCGGCAGAGCCACTATGGAGAACAGTATGGAGGTTGATTAAAAAACTAAAAATAGAACTACCATATGACCCAGCAATCCCATTCCTAGGCATATACCTGGAGACAACCATAATTCGAAAAGATACATGCACCCCAGTGTTCATTGCAGCAATATTTACAATAGCCAGGACATGGAAGCAACCTAAATGTCCATCAACAGAGGAGTGGATAAAGAAGATGTGGTATATATATACAATGGAATATTACTCAGCCGTAAAAAAAGAACAAAATAATGCCACTTGCAGCAACACAGTTGGACCTAGAGATTGTCATACTGAGTGAAGTAAGTCAGACACAGAAAGACAAATATTATATGATATCACTTATATGTGGAATCTAAAAAAAATGATACAAATGAACTTATTTACAAAACAGAAACAGACTCACAGACTTTGAAAACAAACTTACGGTTACTAAAGGGGAAAGGTGGGGGAAGGGATAAATCAGGAGTTTGGGATTAACGTATACACACTACTATATATAAAATAGACAATCAACAAGGACCGACTGTATAGTACAGGGAACTCTACTCAACACTCTGTAATGGCCTATATGGGAAAAGAATCTAAAAAAAGAGTGGATATATGTATATGTACAACTGATTCACTTTGCTGTACACCTGAAACTAACACAACATTGTAAATCAACTATACACCTGAAACTAACACAACATTGTAAATCAACTATACGCCAAAAATTTTTTTAAAAATTAAAAAAAAAAACCCGAAGTCCTCCTTCAACTATATACCCCTTCCACTCACCCACCAGCCTCCACCACCTTTCCAGTCTCACCTCTTCCTGCTTCACATTGTAGAAGCAGATACTGTTGGAACTGGCAATCATCAAAAAGATGGTGCTCCCAATGTTCATAGCAGCACTATTTACAAGTGCCAAGATATGAAAGCAACCCGTGTTCATCAACAGATGAATGGATAAAGCAAATGTGGTATATATATACAATGGAATACTATTCAGCCATAAAAAAGAATGAAATTTTTCCATTTGCAGCAACATGGATGGACTTAGAGGGCATTATGCTAAGTGAAATAAGTCAGACAGAGAAAGACAGACACTGTATGATATCACTTATATGTGGACTCTAAAAAATATAAAAAACTAGTGAACATAAGAAAAAAGAAGCAGATTCACAGATATAGAGAACAAACTAGTGCTTACCAGTGGGAAGAGGGAAGGGGAGGGGCAATAGGGGTAGGGGAGTAAGACGTACAAACTATTATGTATAAAATAAGCTACAAGGATATATTGTACAACACAGGGAATATAGCCAATATTTTATAACTATAAATGGAGTATACCCTTTAAAAATTGTGAATCATTGTATTGTACATGTAACATATAATATTGCACATCAACTATACTTCAATAATTTAAAAAAGATGGTGCTCATCCAATCTTCCTATTTTATAGCTGGGGAAACTAAAGCCCAGAGAGGTGAGGTGATATTCCCAAGGCCACACACAACCCTTCCACTGTGGCCAAGACAACATGCTTTCCATTCCCCACACAACCTGTTCCTCTGGTCCTAAGCACTGGGACAGGATGGGTAGAACCCATACCCAGGGAACAGTGTGGCGTGGGATAAATGATGCATGAAGCAATACTGAGAATTAAAAACCCAATGTGCCTTCAACATACTGTGCTTGCAGCAAATGTCCTTTATGTAGAATTTGGCACCCTCTTAATAGGGAATTCACTAAAAGTGGAAATTAATCTGCAAAACTTTTGTTCTACTGGCTTTGGAAGGAATATTTGTGACAATTGTCCTCTATCTAAATAGAATGAATTGTTCAGGTCTAGAAATGATTAAAGGTATGTCAGGGTTTCCCTGGGGAATGGCCCACTGAGTTATTATTTGCCCAGTTTTTTCTCTGAATTGAAGCTAATAAGGTCATTTCAAGGGTAACTGTATTGAGGAACCTTGGTACAATCACCCTGTTACAACTTGCCCAGCTAGAAGCTAGGAAACCACACCTTCTTTAGAAGGTTTATGTGGTTGAAAATGGGAGGTGGGTAGTGATTTAAACCTTACTGATTATCATGAATGGCAGGAAGAGGAAAAAAGTGAAGGAAAAGCCTTGATTATAGAAATATTGTTCAAGAAAATCAAAGGAAGTTTTGTAAATGTTCAAATACATAATGTAATTCAAAATGAGACTGATCAACTTTCTACATCTGCTTTGATGAGTAGATAAGAATACTTACAATTCATGTATTAAGTATTTGAATATAAATTTCTCCTTATAAAGTATTTGAGGGTGTTTTTTTTATAAGTTTTCTTTACTACTTAAATCATCACCATGGAACTTAAGAAAATAAAATATTTCTCATCATCATTTTTACATATATATAGACTATAGTACTTATTCAGATTATTAAAAATTCCAAATAAGGCTTCCCTGGTGGCTCAGTGGTTGAGAGTCCGCCTGCCGATGCAGGGGACACGGGTTCGTGCCCCGGTCCGGGAAGATCCCACATGCCGCGGAGCGGCTGGGCCCATGAGTCATGGCCGCTGAGCCTGCACGTCCAGAGCCTGTGCTCCGCAACAGGAGAGGCCACAACAGAGAGAGGCCCACGTACCGAAAAAAAAAAAAAAATCCAAATAAATGGAGCCTGAACTAATGAAGTTTTAATATGCCTACAAGTAAGGGCATTAGTATGAGTGTCTCGGTCAAGATATAGTACTTTTCACATTTTACCACTAAAAAAAAAACTCTATTCCACTAGGACCTGCCCACAACAAAGCCCAAAGAAGCAGACTGTCTTCTACAACTCTTTGTTTTCTACAAAATAGAAAATGGTTGTTTGTTTTAGTATGAAAATTCACCCCTCACCCCTGCTTACACACACACACACAAATCCTCAAGTAATTGACTCCTCAGGAAGATGCTTCATTTCGTCCATGGCTTCCCTCTATCCTGGCATGTGGCAGAGGGGGTCCTCCATGACCCAGGGTGAGAAGCAGGGTGTGATTGATCTATATTTAGGATGACTTGACAAGTCATGTCATCTAATTTGAGTGGGGAAGAGTGGTCACACTTTGCATAAGCAAAATCTCAGTAAATGTTTATTAACTGGAATATTGTTGACTATTAGAACTTTTTGTAGCTGAAAAACTCTATTTAGATATAATGTATTAATAATATAAAGATCAATATTAGCCAATATCAGTCTCTTGGTACACAATTCTTTTAAGCTCATGACTCAAGAAAAACAGCAAGATGTGCTTTACCACTTCTCCTCTCAGGTGGGCTCCAGTCTCTTCTCTCTGTTTATTCTCACATCTGCAGTTGAACACCATTCCCCTGCTTGAGATCAAAGTAACTTTACCTCTTTTCAATGTTTTCTTAACATCACACCACTTCTCAAAGAGCAAGGAGGTGAGGGCTGTGCTTCCTGATTTTTGCTTCTTGCTCCAAGCATAGATTGAAAATCCTTTTATTTTATTATTATTATTTTTTTGACCATGCTAGGCAGCATGTGGGATCTTAGTTTCCAGACCAGGGATGGAACCCGTGCCCCCTGCAGTGGAAGGGCAGAGTCTTAACCACTTGACCACCAGGGAAGTCCAAAATCCTTTTATTTTAAATTGAAGTATAGTTGATTTACAATGTTGCATTAGTTTCAGGTGTACAGAAAAGTGATTCCATTTATATACATATTCTTTTTCAGATTCTTTTCCATTATAGGTTATTAGAAGATACTGAATGTAGTTCCCTGTGCCATAGAGTAGGTCCTTGTTGTTTATCTATTTTATTTATTTATTTATTTATTTATTTTTGTGGTACACGGGCCTCTCACTGTTGTGGCCTCTCCCGTTGAGGAGCACAGGCTCTGGACGCACAGGCCCAGCGGCCATGGCTCACGGGCCTAGCCGCTCCTCGGCATGTGGGATGTTCCCGGACCGGGGCAGGAACCCGCGTCCCCTGCATCGGCAGGTGGACTCTCAACCACTGTGCCACCAGGGAAGCCCCTTGTTTATTTATTTTATATATAATATCTGTTAATCCCAAGTTCCTAATTTATCCCTCCCTCCCCTTTCCTGTTTGGTAACAGCAGGTTTGTTTTCTATGTCTGTGAGTCTATTTCTGTTTTGCAAATAAGTTCACAAGAATTCTTTTTTGCTTGGCTTTGGCATTATGGGTACATCTTGATCCATTCCAGGGTTTGTCTTCCTGACACACCAGATGCAGAATGGTGTAATGCTGTCTTTCTTCTCCTGGGTTAAATGCACATCAGACAGGCCTCAGATCCTCTTTGCCATGCCCACAGCCTTTCACAGAGGGAACCCTAGATAACCTTCACCTGCAGGCCCCAGCCTGCCTGAGCCGTGAGTCAGTTCTCCCTAAGGCCGGAAGAATATCAGCAGCCTCTGCCCTAACAGTCAAACTAGGCTTGCTGCCCACAGAATGCTAGCAGTGAAGAATTGGGGCCTGTGAGGTTTTAGAGTAACATCATCTCTAATCTGTGTTGACCTCATTCATGTAGCTGGGAGGCAGCAGGGTGCAGTGGAAAGAGCAGTGGCTAAGGAGCCAGGCAGACCTGGAATGTTAAAGTTAGTCTGCCCCTTCTGACCCTTAGCTGTATGACCTTGGACAAGTCACTGAACCTCTCTGAACCGTCTGCTTCTTTTCCATAAAGAGGAGGTTGTCTCTAATGCCCATCCCATATAGGGGCTCTTGCTGGTAACTATATTTAGTTTCTCTATTATGCTATTTAACAATTCAATACAAGTAGAGGCTTCCTTCTTAACTTTATATCTCAAATTATCTTTGCCTGATAGGATGATGGAAATTTTCCCTAATATAAAATTAATATTTAAATCCTTTAAACCGTAAAACTATTGGAGGGCAGGATGCCTAACCTTAATAATAATAATTGCTAATATTTAGTGAGGGCTTATTATGTGGTAGTTACTGACCTAGGCACTTGACATGGACTGTGGTACTTAATCCTTGCAACAATCTTAGAAGCAGGTACTATTATTCTTGCCATTTTATAGATGAAGAAACTGAGGCATGAAGATGTTAGGCAACATGCTCATCATAGCTAGTAGGTAGAGAAGGATACAGCAGAGATTGGGAGGGAAAGTTATTAGTTAAACCAATAGGTTATTCATTTTCTACTTAAAGCAATCTAATTTACTCCAAGTAATAATGAGTACATATATTGCCTACTGGCACATTTGTTTGTTGAATATCTTCTGGGTGCAAAGCAATGACTAGGAGGTTTGCACTATGGAACATTATAAAAGGAGAAATATATGGTTCCTGCCCTCAAGAAAATCAGAAGCTAATAGGGAAGCAGACCGAGTAATAGTGAACTCCAATACAGGTAAAATACAGTAAGTACTTTAATAGTGCTGCAAGCCAAGAACCACTGGGCCCAGAGCAGAGAACGACATATTTCAGTGGTATCCAAAATGCTTGATTACAAAGTTTATCTTTGAGTTGAGACTTGACAGACAAGGAGAATTTTGAGAGGCAGAGAAGTGAGAGAAAGACATTCCAGGCAAAGAAACCACATGGGCAAATACTCACACGGAGTCACTGTTGACTCACTAACCTCAGTGCAGGGCTTGTTCCTGGAATAGCAAGGAGTTTGGGGTTTCTATGCCTTAGGGTATCTATGAGGAAGTCCTAATTTGGTAGATGATAGCAGAACCATAAAATCTTGGAGTTGAAGGGTCCCCTAAGTTCATCTAATCCAACAAATCATCCAATGCCTATATCTCTTCTAAAATCCTCCTGCCAAGTGATCATAAAATCTAGGCTCATACAATCCTAGCAAAAGATACATTATTATCGGGCTTCCCTGGTGGCGCAGTGGTTGGGAGTCCGCCTGCCGATGCAGGGCGCGCGGGTTCGTGCCCCGGTCCGGGAGGATCCCGCATGCCGCGGAGCGGCTGGGCCCGTGAGCCATGGCCGCTGAGCCTGTGCGTCCGGGGCCTGTGCTCC
>NC_041214.2:94213559-94216379 GCF_002837175.3 Physeter macrocephalus | reverse complement strand
CAGTGAGAGGCCCGCGTACTGCTAAAAAAAAAAAAAAAAAAAAAAAAAAAAAAGATACATTATTATCTCCTAAGGCAGCTGATTCTATCACTATCTGAAATTGTATTACTCAGTTATTTATTTGTTTACTCGCTTATTTTCTGTCAGACCAGAACTCAAATTCCAACAGGGTAGGGACTGTCTTGCCTATCAGTGCCTAGCACAGAGTAGGCATACAATAAATATTTGTTGAAATGAATGCATTCAATTACAGGACAACTCTGACATTCATAAAGTTCTCAGGTGATTTCCACAAGATGGTCTTTTACGTATATGAAAACAACTATAATAACTCCCTTGTATTTTCTCCAAGCTAAATATCTCCAGTTGGTCAGCAATTCTTCATGAGGTATTACTTTAGGGCCCTTCACTATCCTGGTTACTCTCTCAAATAAACTTCACTTTATCCCTTTATTTTAATGTGTCATTCAAAGAACAAAAGACAGTAGTCTAACTTTGTGACACCCTCCAACTAAAGAGGTCCGCTCACCTCTCGTTCTAGGTCTTACAGTGTGACCTAAGTTGTCCTAACTTTGTTGAGGTCCACTTCACACTGCTGTCTCATTTTTCTAACAGCCAGCTAAACACACTCCTTCCCACTCCCTCTACCCCTACTATGTTCTGTTGCTTTCTCACATCAATCCTGTTTTAACTTGTACAGGTAGATTTTGAAAATCAAGCCCAAGGCCTTACATTTAGCAGGCTATTACAATAATCCAGGAGAAAAAGCACGAGGCACTGAACCAGTGCAGTGTGGCCAGAAAGGAAGAGTCAAAATGAGAAACATACTTGAGGCATTATCAACGGTACTTGCAAACCACCGATTTAGTGACTGTTAGCACACTTTCTCAATGGGTGCCTCTCCCTCCAGACCACTTATGAATTAGGAATTAATTCCCAGTTTCTCGCTCCCTCACTGTCTCTGAAGCAAGCATACTACTCTTTATAAGGCCTTAATATATGTTTTCCTAGTTACTATATACAAGCATGTTGGAAAAAGTCAAAGGCAGCAAGATTTCTAGCCTAGATGACTAAGGCTAGATAATCCCATTAACAGAGTTAGGAAAATTCAGGGGGCAGACTTTAAGGTGATAGTGAAACTTTTGGTTTGGAACATGTTGAATTTGAACATGGATATCTAGAAGCAGATAGACATTTTTTTTTAGTACTTTGGCTTAGAGCACAGAGCTGAAGTGTAGGTTTACTAGTCATCAACAGAGATGCTAGAAGCTTTCCCCAGAGAATAAGAATGTTGATCATCTAGACCAGGGGCCCCCAACCCCCGGACGCGTATACCAGGGGCCGGTATCGGTCTGCAGCCTGTTAGGAATCGGGCTGCACAGCAGGAGGTGAGCGGCGGGTGAGCGAGCGACGCTTCATCTGCGGCTCCCCATCGCTCGCATTACTGCCTGAACCATCGCTCACATTACCACCTGAACCCCCCCACAATCCGTGGAAAAATTGTCTTCCACGAAACTGGTCCCTGGTGCCAAAAAGGTTGGGGACCGCTGATCTAGAACAAAACAAAACAAAAAAGACTTGGTTAAGAACAAAACATGTAACAATGGCCATATATAACAAAACCTTTAACAATGGCCTTCTCCATATATTTGGAGAAGGACTCTCCCAGAGATAGAGGATTGCTTAGAAGGTATGAGGGAAAGTTGATGAGCTTAATGTTGGGTCAGCCAAAGCCGGACAGTATTGTAGGAAGAAGACAAATCGGGCACATCAAATGCAGCAGAAAACTCCTGGAGAACAAAAATTCTTAAGATGTTAACTGAGTTTATCAATGAGGAGGTAGTTTGATAACCTTGGAGAAAATAATTCTAGTAAAGTTGGACCCAGGTTGCAAGTATTTAAGAAATAAGTTAAGGAGTAAACTGTAGCAATGAAGTCAAAGCAGTAAACACAGACTGCTATTTTGAGAAGCTGTTATACACGTAACCTAAAAAGAAACAAATCTATATGAGATTCATCTGATCCACATATTCTAAAATGCAATATGAGCTTAGTTACCATTTCACTGTAATTTCTAAGTGATTCTAGAATTAGGTACTTTATAGGCCTATGACTGCACCAGGTATTCAACAGTTCTCACTATATAAAAGAGACAAATGGAAATAAATTGTTCTGGAAAGATTTCATTGAACCTAAATAGGGCTATGTGTATTTCTTGGTTTTTTCCTTGCTCCCTTTTAGATATCAAATGACTAGATGCCCACTAATTTTCTTTGATATCAGTTCTCACCTAATTCTGCCTGGGGTGAATGCCAGGTTAAGCTCTTTAGACTTTACTGCAGTATATATTCTGTTGGAATCACCACTAGGTCTGGTGAATTTCTGCGTCTCTTCTATATTGTCTTCCCTTGGGGTGTGAGGCTCTGGAAAGTCCCTTTCACCTCCAGCCCTGGCCTCCAGTGCACATAGACTCATAGGATGTCAACTCTGGAAGTGACTTTATGGTTCTTCTAGCTCATCTCCCTCAATTTCATAGGTGAATGAACTGAGGCCCACAGTGGGAATACTTGTTCAAGGAAGCATTGTTACAGAGTGATTGCAGCATGGTCTTAGAGGTAGAACTGGAAATGAATCCTGGATTCATTATTACATAATTGCATGGCATTAAACTAGTCTCAATCTCCTGAGCCTCGGCTTTCCCATTTAAAAATGGGGCTTGCATGGGGCTTCCCTGGTGGCGCAGTGGTTGAGAGTCTGCCTGCCGATGCAGGGGACGCGGGTTCGTGCCCCGGTCCGGGAGGATCCCACATGCCGTGGGGC
>NC_041214.2:94204743-94213158 GCF_002837175.3 Physeter macrocephalus | reverse complement strand
TACTGAGCCTGCGCTCCAGAGCCCACAAGCCACAACTACTGAGCCCGTGTGCTGCAACTACTGAAGCCTGTGTGCCTAGAGCCCGTGCTCTGCAACAAGAGAAGCCACCACAGTGAGAAGCCTGTGCACCGCAACAAAGAGTAGCCCCCGCTTGCCACAACTAGAGAAAGCCCATGCACAGCAACGAAGACCCAATGTAGCCATAAATACATAAGTAAATAAATAAATTTATTTATTTTTAAAAATGGGGCTAATGATCATCACACCTACCTCACATATTTGCTGTGTGTACTGAATGAATAACACGTGAAGCATCTTGTCAGTGCCTGGCACATGGTAGAAACTCGAAAAATGTGGATTCCCTCCCCTTTGCATCAGATTCCATAGGTAACGTGACAGAAACAGAACTCAAAGCAAACCCGTCTTCTGACTTCCAGGCCAGAATCCTCTTCACACACAGGGGTCTTCAAACTGAGGTACCCCTGGAGGTATGTGGAGACCTTCCAAGGGGTTTTAAAGGAATTGACTTCCAGATCCTCAAGTTCCATGTGAATTTTTTCCTCAAATCAATCTGAGTATGCACCTGCATTTCAGAGGTCCTTTTCCTCATTATCACATGATTTTTCTACTTTGTAAAAGAAAGACATTTCAAATCTTACAATGGTACATCACCCTGAAGTGTTAAACATACAAAGCAACAAACAAAAGGACACTGTGACAATTTCTTTAATCAAGATACTATAAACTGCATCTCAATCAATCTCATTGAGAGGGACTTCCAGCAAAGTTTTACTTTTTTTTCAATTCATCATCTCCTAACTTTTTATTTATTTTGAAAAATTCCAAGCCTTCAGAAAAATTGGAAGACTGGTACATGAGCACCTAGATTCACCAGTGGTTAACATTTTGCCATATTTATGTTATCACTTTTTTTCTTTTACTATTAATTAATTAATTTTTTTGGCTGTGTTGGGTCTTTGTTGCTGAGCATGGGCTTTCTCTAGTTGCAGCGAGTGGGAGCTACTCTTAGTTGCAGTACGTGTGCTTCTCATTGCGGTGGCTTCTCTTGTTGTGGAGCATGGGCTTTAGGCGCGCGGGCTTCAGTAGTTGTGGCACACGGGCTTAGTTGCTCTGTGGCATGTGGGATCTTCCAGGACCAGGGCTTGAACCCGTGTCCCCTACATTGGCAGCTGGATTCTTAACCACTGGGCCAGCGGGGAAGTCCCTACATTATCACTTTCTATTTCTGTGTGCCTCTCTTCATCGTCATCTACTTCTTTAAAAAAAATTTTAATTTTTATACAATTTTAAAGGTTACTTTCCATTAAAGTTTTACTTTTTATTTATTTTACTTTATTTTTTTGCGGTACGCGGGCCTCTCACTGTTGTGGCCTCTCCCATTGCGGAGCACAGGCTCCGGACGCACAGGCTCAGTGGCCATGGCTCACGGGCCCAGCTGCTCCGCAGCATGTGGGATCCTCCCGGACCAGGACACGAACCCACATCCCCTGCATCAGCAGGCGGACTCTCAACCACTGCGCCACCAGGGAAGCCCAAAGTTTTACTTTTTAGGTTTAATAAGATTATTAAAATTTATAGGCTGTTCTGCTCAATTGTGCACTCCTAATAATTGTTTCAGTGTTCATTGCAAAAGAAACTTTTCAACACTTAGAGCTTTAGGGTCACAGGACATGTTTTAATCTTGCAATTTATACATGTATATAGTTTTATTGAAGAATGATAAGGTGATCAGTAAAAGACTTCCAAACACAGAAATATGTTACACAAAGTTAAAATCTGTGGAGGAAATGGAATGGAAATACAAGTTCAAGGAGGCCATGTAAAATTTGCAACTGTGAAAGAAGAGCTTGTTATAAACTTTCAAAATGGATGAGGTGGGTATCAAGATACCATGGCATTTAGATATCATTGGTAAAACTTAAAAGCGATGAAATACATTTATAATATGCTGGAAACTATGTCGTTTTGAGCACTTTCAACTTATTATGAAACATTTAAATGTCAACTTAAAAATATATTAGAAAGAACATAACTTTTCAAAAAATGTTTAGAGGTTACTACCTACACTACCACTTCCTGAGGGAGATCGTTCTCTTTCTGGTTTTCAAAAAGTAGACACACACACACACACACACACACACACACACACCCCATATCCTCAGGGCTTTAGATCTTCTTCCTCTGACCTCACATCCTCTCCTTTTCCCTTTAGGATATATATTTGGCTCTAAGCCCTGTAAACTTGTACTTTACCTTTTTCAACCCCCTATCACCACCCCCCACACACTTTCTTCTGAACTTTTCATTTTCTTTCAATATTGCTGAAGTGTTCCAGTCATTAGGATCAGTTGGCATCTTCATCTTTTGCTCTAACATTAATTCTTAAACTTTAGCATGCATCAGAATTACCTGGAGGGCTTGTTAAAACACGGACTACTGGGTCCCACCTCAAGAACTTCTTATACAGTATGTCTGGAATAGGGCCTAAAAATTTGCATTTCTAATAAATTCCCACACGTTGTTGACGCTGCTGGGCTGAGGACCTCAGTTCAAGAACCACTACTCTAAGCTAATGTCTGGTCTGCTCACCAGAAGTCATGTGGCCTAAATGCAGGTATCATCATGTCTGAAGCTAAGAGCGGCAACAAAAGAGGTAGAAGAATATGAACTTTCTCAAATAGATTCCTCATAAAATCTAAAAATTATTCAGAATTAGATTGATTTAGAGCAGAAGTCAGACAAAAAGGACCACAAATAGGGAAATATTGGCAAAGTTTCACAGCATTCACCTCCCCCCACCCCAAAATAGAGGGAATCGCATTCATGGTGGATTTTCTATATGCCAAGTATTCTGCTAGGTAGGTTCTCACATGCTAACTTATTTAATCATCACACAATTATTATGATCTAAGTTTTATTATTTATTAATTATATTATTATATATTATGTGTATTTATTATTTATTCTCTTTACCCATAAGAAAATTCAAGATAAGAAAGGTTAAATCAGAGGCGGAGGCAAGATGGTGGTGTGGGAAGATGTGAAGTTAGTGTCTCCCCACAACTAGTGTGCCTGCTGGCCGCTGGTGGGAAACTCTAACGCCCAAGGAGACAGGAGGAACCCCAAAGTGAACCGGTAGGACGTAAGGGGACTGAGGGGGGAGGTGAACTGGAGGCCAGACAGGATCAGTGCCCAAGTCAGGGGAGATCAGGAGAGGCACGTGGGAAGGACTCTCCGGGAAGAGTGGGAAGGGAGGGGAGGGCGATTGCCCTGCCCACTCAGGCCCGGGGAGGCTACTGATCTCCCAGGTTGATCCCCTGCCCTCCAAAGCCCCCTCCAGGTCTCATGGGCCCTTGGGGGCATAGGAAGGAGGCCAGGGAGATCAGAAGAGGCAGGCGGGAGGGGTCCTCCCAGACCAGGAGAGGAGAGGAGGGTGTTTGCCCCACCCACTTGAGCCCAGGAAGCCTGCTGGGCACCCAGGTGAGGTCCCCTGCCCTCTGAGACCAGGGGTGGGGGGCATGCCTGGGCCCCTTCTGTTCCTTGAGCCTAAGCCCCACCCCCCATAGCCCCCAGGGCCTTTTCCAGCCCTGTGGGTCCTGAGCATTGGCCCTGCTCACCACCCAAACCTCACCCTTGCTGAGGCCCCACCCTCCACAGCAAAGGCCCCCCCCCTTTTTTCCCTCCTCCTCTTTTTTTTTTACTATTGAGGTACTGTTGTACCTTCCAGTTGTTGATTCATCTATATTTTTACTTTAATATTCTTCCTAATATATCTGTTAGTTTCCTAGTCTAATTTTATTTTTTACTTTGTTATTTTTAAATTTTTTTGCCACCCCAGGCAGCTGTGGAATCTTGGTTCGTGAGCCTGGGGTCGGACCAAAGCTCCTGTGGTGGGAGCTCCAAGTCTGAACCACTGGACTAACAGAGAACCTCAGACCCCAGGGAATATTCATGAGAGTGAGGTCTCACAGAGTTCCTCATCTCAGCACCAAGACCCAGCTCTACCCAATAGCCTACGAACCCCAGTGTTGGAAGCCTCAGGCCAAACAACTAGTAAGACAGGAACACAATCCCACTCATTAAAAAAAAAAAAAAAAATGAGACAGCAAAAATTTATGTCACACATGAAGGAGCAAGGTAAAAACTTACAAGACCAAATAAATGAAGAGGAAATAGGCAATCTACCCGAAAAAGAATTCAGATTAATGATAGTAAAGATGATCCAGAATCTCGGAAATAGAATGGAGCACAGATTGAGAAAATACAAGAAAGGTTGAACAAAGATCTAGAAGAACTAAAGAACAAACAGAGTTGAACAACACAATAACTGAAATGAAAAATACACTAGAAGGAAACAATAACAGAATAACTGAGGCAGAAGAACGAATAAGTGAGCTGGAAGACAAAATGGTAGAAATAGCTGCTAAGGAGCAGAATAAAGAAAAAAGAATGAAAAGAATTGAACACAATCTCAGAGACCTCTGGGACAACACTCAACTCACAAACATTCGATTATAGGGGTCCCAGAAGAAGAAGAGAAAAAGAAATGGTCTGAGAAAATATTTGAAGACATTATACTTGAAAACTCCCCTAACATGGGAAAGGAAATAGTCACCCAAGTCCAGGAAGCACAGAGAGTCCCATACAGGATAAACCCTAGGAAAAACACACCAAGACACATATTAATCAAACTAACAAAAATTAAATCAAAGAAAAAATATTAAAAGCAGCAAGGGAAAAACAAAAAATAACATACAAAGAAATCCCCATAATGTTAACAGCTGATTTTTCAGCAGAAACTCTGCAGGCCAGAAGGGACTGGCAGGATATATTTTAAGTGAGGAAAAAAAAAAAACCTACAACCAAGATTACTCTACCCAGCAAGGATCTCACTGAGCTTCGGTGGAGAAGTCAAAAGCTTTTCAGACAAGCAAAAGCTAAGAGAATTCAGCACCACCAAACCAGCTCTACAACAAATGCTAAAGAAACTTCTCTAAGCAGGAAACACAAGAGAAGAAAAAGACTCACAAAAGAAAACCCAAAACAATTAAGAAAATGGGAATAGGAATATATATATCAATAATAACCTTAAATGTAAACGCCCCAGCCAAAAGACACAGACTGACTGAATGGATACAAAAACAAGACCCATATATATGCTGTCTACAAGAGACCCACTTCAGACCTAGGGACACATACAGACTGAAAGTGAAGGGATGGAAAAAGATATTCCATGCAAATGGAAATCAAAAGAAAGCTGGAGTAGCAATACTCGTTTCAGATAAAATAGACTTTAAAATAAAGACTGTTACAAGAGATAAGGAGGGACACTACATAATGATCAAAGGATCAATCCAAGAAGATATAACAATTATGAATGTTTATGCACCCAACATAGGAGCACCTCAATACATAAGGGAAATGCTAACAACCATGAAAGGAGAAATCGACAGCAACACAATAATAGTAGGGGACTTTAATACCCCACTTACACCCACAAACAGATCATCCAAACAGAAAATAAATAAGGAAACACAAGCTTTAAATGACACAATAGACAGATACATCAAATTGATATATATAGAACATTCCACCCAAAAGTGGCAGAATACACTTTCTTCTCAACTGCACATGGAACATTCTCCAGGATAGATCACATCTTGGGTCACAAATCAAGCCTCAGAATATTTAAGAAAATTGAAATCGTATCAAGCATCTTTTCTGACCACAACGCTATAAGAATGGAAATCAATTACAGGAAAAAAACTGTAAAACACACAAATACATGGAGCTTAAACAGTGCGCTACTAAATAACCAAGAGATCAGTGACAAAGTCAAAGAAGAAATTTAAAAATACATAGAAACAAATGACAATGAAAACACGATGACCCAAAACCTATGGGACACGGCAAAAGCATGTCTAAGAGGGAAGTTTATAGCAATACAATCTCACCTCAAGGAACAAGAAAAATCTCAAATAACAAATCTAACCCTACACTTAAAACAACTAGAGAAAGAAGAACAAAGAAAACCCAAAGTCAGTAGAAGGAAAGAAATCATAAAGATCAGAGCAGAAATAAATGAAATAGAAATGAAGAAAACAATAGCAAAGATCAATAAAACTAAAAGCTGGTTCTTTGAGAAGATAAACAAAATTGATAAACCCTTAGCCAGACTCATCACGAAAAAAAGGGAGAGGATGCAAATCAATAAAAATAGAAATGAAAAAGGAGAAATCACAACTGACACTGCAGAAATATAAAGGATTATAAGAGACTACTACAAACAACTATATGCCAATAAAATGGACAACCATGAAGAAATAGATGAATTCTTGGAAAGGTACAATTTTCAAAGATTGAACCAGGAAGAATTAGAAAATATAAACAGACCTATCACAAGTAATGAAATTGAAACTGTTATTAAAAATCTTCCAACAAACAAAAGTCCAAGACCAGATGGCTTCACAGGTGAATTCTATCAAACATTTAGAGAACAGCTAACACCAGTCCTTCTCAAACTCTTCCAAAAAACTGCAGAGGGAGGAACACTCCCAAATTCATTCTACGAAGCCACCATCACCCTGGTACCAAAACCAGAAAAATAATCACAAAAAAAGAAAATTACAGACCAATATCACTGATGAACATAGATGCAAAAACCCTGAACAAAATACTAGCATACAGAATCCAACAGCACATTAAAAGGATCATACACCATGATTAAGTGGGATTTATCCCAGGGATGCAAGGATTCTTCAATATACACAAATCAATCAATGTGATGCACCATATTAACAAATTAAGGAATAAAAACCATATGATCATCTCAATAGATGCAGAAAAAGCTTTTGGCAAAATTCAACACCTATTTATGATAAAAACTCTCCAGAAAATGGGCATAGAGGGAACCTACCTCAACATAATAAAGGCCATATATGAAAAGCCCACAGCAAGCATCATACTCAATGATGAAAAACTGAAAGCATTTCCACTAAGATCAGGAACAAGACAAGGATGTCCACTCTCACAACTCTTGTTCAATATAGTTTTGGAAGTCCTAGCCACAGCAATCAGAGAAGAAAAAGAAATAAAAGAAATTGAAATTGGAAAAGAAGAAGTAAAACTGTCACTGTTTGCCAATGAAATATACTATAAATAGAAAATCCTAAAGATGCCACCAGAAAACCAGTAGCACTAATCAGTGAATTTGGTAAGATTGCAGGATACAAAATTAATGCACAGAAATCTCTAGCATTTCTATACACCAACAACAAAAAATCAGAAAGAGAAATTAAGTATACACTCCCATTTACCATTGCAACAAAAAGAATAAAATACCTAGGAATAAACCTGCCTAAGGAGGTGAAAGACTTGTACTCAGAAAACTATAAAACAATGATGAAAGAAATCAAAGATGACATAAACAGATGGAGAAATATACCATGTTCTTGGATTGGAAGAATCAATATTGTGAAAATGACTATACTACCCAAAGCAATCTACAGATTCAGTGCAATCCCTATAAACTACCAATGGCATTCTTCATAGAATTAGAAGAAAAAATTTTACAATTTGTATGGAAACACAAAAGACCCCGAATAGCCAAACTATCTTGAGAAAGAAAAACAGAGTTGGAGGAATCAGGCTCCCTGACTTCAAACTATACCACACAGCTACAGTAATCAAAAGAGTATGGTACTGGCACAAAAACAGAAATATAGATCAATGGTACAAGATAGAATGCCCAGAGATAAATCCACGCACATATGGGTACCTAATTTATGACAAGGGAGGCAAGAACATAAAATGGAGAAAAGACAGCCTCTTAATAAGTGGTGTTGGGAAAACTGGACAGCTACATGTAAAAGAATGAAATTAGAACACTACATAACACCATACACAAAAATAAACTCCAAATGGATTAAAGACTTAAATTTAAGACCAGACACTATAAAACTCTTAGAGGAAAACATAGGAAAAACACTCTTTGACATAAACCACAGCAAGATCTTTTTTGACCCATCTCCTAGAGTAATGGAAATTAAAACAAAACAAAAAAAGGGACTTAATTAAACTTAAAACCTTTTGCACAGCAAAGGAAACCATAAACAAGACAAAAAGACAACCCTCAGAATGGGAGAAAATATTTGCAAATGAAACCACAGACAAAGGATTAATCTACAAAATATACAAACAGCTCATGGAGCTCAATATCTAAAAAACAAACAATCCAGTTAGAAAATGGGTGGAGGACCCAAGCAGACATTTCACCAAGGAAGACATACAGATGGCCAAGAGGTACATGAAAACATGCTCAACATCACTAATTATTAGAGAAAGACAAATCAAAACTACAATGAGGTATCACCTCATACTGGTCAGAATGGCCAT
>NC_041214.2:94192506-94204488 GCF_002837175.3 Physeter macrocephalus | reverse complement strand
AAATGCAAATCAAAACTACAATGAGGTATCACCTCATGCCAGTCAGAATGGCCATTATCAAAAAATCTAGAAACAATAAATGCTGGAAAGTGTTTGGTGAAAAGGGAACCCTCCTGCACTGTTAGTGGGAATGTAAATTGATACAACCACTATGGAAAACAGTATGGAGGTTCCCTAAAAAACTAAAAATAGAACTACCATGTGACCCAGGAATCTCACTACTGGGCATATATCCTGAGAAAACCATAATTCAAAAAGAGACATGGGGGCCTCCCTGGTGGTGCAGTGGTTAAGAATCTGCCTGCCAATGCAGAGGACATGGGTTCAAGCCCTGGTCCGGGAAGATCCCATATGCAGCGGAGCAACTAAGCCCGTGCACCACAGCTACTGAGCCTGTGCTCTAGAGCCCACGAGCCACTACTACTGAGCTGACGTGCCACAACTACTGAAGCCTGTGCACCTAGAGCCTGTGCTCTGCAACAAGAGAAGCCACTGCAATGAGAAGCCTGTGCACCACAACGAAGAGTAGCCCCCACTTGCTGCAACTAGAGAAAGCCGGAGCACAGCAGCAAAGACCCAATGCAGCCAAAAATAAATTAATTAATTTATTTTAAAAAAAAAGAGAGAGACGTATGACAATGTTCATTGCAGCACTATTTACAATAGCCAGGATATGGAACCAACCTAAATGTCCAAGGACAGATGAATGGATAAAGAAGATGTGGCACATATATACAATGGAATATTACTCAGCCATAAAAAGAAATGAAATTGAGTTATTTATAGTGAGGTGGATGGACCTAGAGTCTGTCATACAGAGTGAAGTAAATCAGAAAGAGAAAAACAAATACTGTATGCTAACACATATATATGGAATGTAAAAAAAAAACACAAAAAACTGGTACTGATGAACCTAGTTGCAGGGCAGGGATAAAGAGATATACATAGAAAATGGACTTGAGGACATGGGGTGGGAGGGCAAAGCTGGGGCAAAGTGAGTGTAGCATCAACATACATACACTACCAAATGTAAAATAGTTGGCTGGTGGGAAGCAGCAGCATAGCACAGGGAGATTGGCTCAGTGCTTTGTGATACCTAGAGGGGTGGGATGGGGGGAGGGGAGGGAGGCTCAAGAGGGAGGGAATATGGGGACACGTGCATGCATATGGCTGATTCGCTTTGTTGTGCAACAGAAACTAACATGGTATTGTGAAGCAATTATACTCCAATACGGATCTATTAAATAAATAAATAAATAAACATAAAATGGAAAAAAAAAAAGAAAGGTTAAATCTATTGAACATTGTTCTTTAAACTATACTAATTCCAGGCGACCATACAGAAGGATGAAAAAGGTCATCAATTTGTCAACTTCCTACTACAAGCAAGTACATACTTCAAGAAAATCCCAGGAAATCATTTAAAGAATCAATAAAATGAATCGGCAGTTTTCACTAATGGATAAACAGTTGATGCCATTCATCAACAGAAAAGAGAATCTGGAATCTCATTCCACCCACTACTCTTCACTGATTTTTTAAAAAGGCACTTGATTCTATCAACCATAACTCAGTTCTTTCAGCATTACTGGAAAAAAGAACTGCCAATAGTAATGTATGATTTAGAAACTCAACATGTAAACAACAAAAGAACCCTAAATTACAGAATATTCTAGTATCCCAGAGAATGAGCTGATGAACAGTAATAATTAAGAAATGTTTCCCATTGTATGGAGAAATTACATAGTTGTGTGTGTGTGTGTATGTGTAGTGTGTTTTCACATCATTATTATTCTCAATGTCTGGAATCCAGTAAAAATTACCAGGCATGAAAAAAAGCAGGCTATTTTAACCTATTGTGAAAAGATGTATCAATCAATCAAAACCAACCCAGGATTGACATATATTTTAGAATTACTGGATAAAGATATTAAAATGGTATTCAGTAGGTTCAAAACTTAAATTGAGACATGAAAGTTATTTAAAAAAGATTAAGTCAAACTTTTAAATATCAGAAGTACAATGTCTGAGATGAAAACTACCATGGATGTGATTAACAACTGATTAGACATTGCAAAAGAAAAGATAAGTAAACTTAAAGACAACAATCGATGCTACCCAAAATAAAAAGAGAAAGGTGAGTTGAAAAATAAATATGATGGAGCATCAGTGAGGTGTAAGACAACTTAAGCAGTAATTGGACTTCCTGAAGGAGAGAAGGAGGATGGACAGAAAAGTATTTGAAAAAACAATGGCAAATGTTTTGATGAAAACCATAAACCACTGCTCCAAAAAGTGTGGCAAACCCTAAGCACAAGACACATGAAGAAAATGACATGAAGACACATAATAAGTTGTTCAAAACTAATGGTAAGGATAAAAGCTTAAAAGAAGTCAGACATGTTGTAAAGAGAGAAACAAAGATAAGAATGACAGGAAATTTCTGTTGGAAACAATATAAGTGAAAGGACAGTATAACAATATCTTTAAGATACTGAAAGGGAATAAATAATGGTCAACCTAGAATTCTATATCAGGGAAAACATCTTTCAAAAACAAAGATGGAATAAAGAATTTTTCAAACATATAAAAGTTGAAAGTTGAAAGAATTCATCATCAGCACACATTCATTATAAGAAATAAGGAAATTTTTATTTCTACTTTTCCAATCCAAATGCTTTTTATTCCTTTTTCTTGTCGTATTGCACTGGCTAGAAGTGCTAATACAATGTTGAATACAGAATGGGCATCCTTGTCTCATTCCTGATCCTAAAGGGAAAAGGCATCTTTGTAAATGGTCCTTTTATCAAACTCTCTTTGGTCATCGATTTTGAACATACCATCTATTTCCTATCAAGATCATATCATTTTTTTTTTCTAGGTAGAAGGTAAGTAAGAATCACAGGGTAGAAATTACAGAAGACAGAAAGTGACTTGACATTAAAAAAAAAAAGCAAAACAAAAAACAAAACCCACTTTCTAATAGTGAGAACCATTAAGAAACGGAAATGGTTCCTTTGGGAGAGAAAGTATCTGTCTAGAAGTTCCAGAGGACCCCATGCTATGAATAGTGTGGCAGTGATTTTAATCCTTCACTGAAGAAGAAACTAGTTGACCTCTTCAGTTTTCTTAGGGCTCTGATGATTCTGTGATAATCTGAGGCCGTGAGATGTTTCTTCAAAAAGGGGAAATTGTAAGCAAACTACGTATTTAAATGCTTATGGATAGTGTTACATACAGGCAATCCAATATAGCACTATTTTTCCAAGCTTTTTTATAGTTTATTAAACCCAAAATTTTCTGTAGTTTTGTTTCTCAACTTATTAACTAGATTCTTTTTTTTTAAAGAGTAGTTTTAGGTTCACAGCAAAATTGAGGGGAAGGTACAGAGATTTCCCATGTACTCCATAACCCCCACAGGCATTGCCTCCACATTATCAACATCCCCTACAAGAGCTGTACATTTGTTACAATTGATGAACCTACACTGACACATCATGATAACCAAGGTCCATAGTTTACATTCGGGTTTACTCTTGACGTTTGCTGTACCTTCTGTGAGCTTGGATATACCATTTTTCACAGATATATGTTATGTTCAAATTATGTTTTAAATGCCCTCTTGAAATCTTTTGCAGGGAATCTTTAGAAGTCAGTTCATTGTAAACCCCCAACACTTCATGGCTCAATAAAGAAGTTCCATTGTTCCATTGCACAGAAGTATTTGTACCTGGTAGGATTCATGAAGCTTGCTAGAAGAAATTCTGGTTGTCAAAAGAAATTCCTGATTGGATGAGACCATAAGAAAAGATGGTGCTGAGTGTTCTGATGGTACTGGACTCTGAGGTGTGTTGTTTGTTTGCTTTGATGGGTGTCTCTCTGACCTCATTAGGTCAGTGGAAAGAGAACAAAGGCCTCTTCTCTTGCTGATTACACCACCAGGAAGCCCCAGGTAGTTGAAACGAGAATGCTTCAAAATACAGGAATAGATATATTCCCAGAGAGAAAATAGGACAAACAACCAATTAACAGCTGAACACGGGAAGAAAGACCAACAGAACAGCCCTAGAAACCGAAGCAGTGACGTGAAAGAGGCCTGCAAAAGATCTGTAGTTGAGTGCCAAACTTAGACCTGGGTTGACATCCCAGAAAATTTGGCAACAATTAACAATGCACGAAATTTAGGTAGATTGGGACTCCATTTGAACCTAATTAGTCCTATTTTATTATTTAAGAATTAATAAATGCCAGAGTGTATAAAGCAAAGTCAATCTACTCTTTTACCTAATCACTGTAACCTCAATCAACCAAGTCCGGTACCCAGAGGCAACTTCTGTTACCAGTTCGTGGTGTCTCCTTCCACAGATAATCTATGAACATACAAACAGGGGAAGTGGGAGAGGCATAACCCTAACGCAAGGGACACACTGTTCTGTATCTCACATTTATCTTTTAACAATATATCTTTGAAACATTTTCTATATGTACATAGAGTTCTGCTTCATTTTTTTAAACAGCAGCATAGTATTCCATTGTGTGAAAGTACAATTATTTATTTGACCAGTCTGAAAATGATGAATATTTAGATTGCTTCTAGGCTTTTGCTAGCATTTTCTGCTGCTTTTTAAAAAGTATGCACCTTAATGGTGCCTTGTAATGAATATGCTCAGTAAACACATCAGCTAGGAAATAACACTTTATACTTAACATATTAGCTAAAATAAAAGATTTTATTTTAGGGGTTATGGAAAACAGGCATGTATATATATATATATATATATGTGTGTATATATATATATTATTTTAGGGGTTATGGAAAACAGGCATGTATATATATATATATATATATGTGTGTATATATATATATATATATATATATATATATATATGTATCATTGCAATTATTCTCAAACATAGCTGTTTATCAGAATTTCCTTAGAGTTTTTTCTCAAAATACAGATGAGGCTTGGGTCACTTTCATGGCGATTCTGATTTAGAAAGACTGAATTAAGTTTTCTACACCTAGGAGCAGGGTTGAAAGAACCTCTCTACAATCCTAACCCCAAGCTTGGATGTGTAAATACATATTGGCAGGTACCAACACTCTAGAATTGTTTCTTAGAGGAAATGACCTTTATAGACCTTGCTTCATGGATTCAGCCTTATTAAGGGATGATACACATCACTGTCCCTATTATTACACATTTAAAAAAATTTTATGGGCTTCCCTGGTGGCGCAGTGGTTGAGCGTCCGCCTGCCGATGCAGGAGACACGGGTTCGTGCCCCGGTCCGGGAAGATCCCACATGCCGCGGAGCGGCTGGGCCCGTGAGCCATGGCCGCTGAGCCTGCGCGTCTGGAGCCTGTGCGTACCGCAAAAAAAAAAAAAAAAAAAAAAAAAAAAAATTTATGGAAATAAAGCACAAAGATTTTATTGTGCTAACAGAGCTAACTATTTATGTAACTCTCTTGGTCGTTATTTGTCATAGCAAAAGTATAATATATAGTTTTAATGTCTGTGTACATATTAGTTTGGTTCTTTTTCCACTTAGGTTTATTTCATATGCACATTCAGATACACAAATATAGATCACCAAGTTATCATTTTAATAGCTATATGCTGACATTATTTTACTTTATATTTTGCAAAACCAGTCGTCAAATCAGGACATTTGCGTTGTGCCCAGTTTTTTCCTGTTGTTAATGGTGCAGATATAAATAGCATTATTCAAACAACTTTTTTGTTTTAAATTATTTCCTCAAGCATTACTAAAAGAAATTGTACATCAAAAGACAAACAGTTTTAATACTTTTACCTGTATAGGCTGCTCTACAGAAAGATTCTAAGTCACTGTGTTCTGAGGAATGGACAGTGTGACTGTTTTCCTGTTGCCTCTCCAGCAAGGGGTTTTATTGCTTTTATTTTAATCTGATAAATATTCTTTAATCTCATTCTTGATGAATTTCTTAAACATATTTATTAAAAGGCATTATAATGGTTTAAGTTGACTCTGGCAACAGACTGCCAGGGTTCAAATTCTTGCTCTGATATAGGACTTTCATTAAGTTATGTACTTTCTTTCTGCCTCAGTACCCTATGTTTAAAATGGCAACAATAATGATATTTACCTCAAAAGTATATTGTGAGGATAAAATGAGTTAAGCCCTTAGAACTCTTCTTGGCATTTGGTAAACACCACGTAACAGAGGCCATTATGAGTGCCCATGAGTGCCAGGAACAGTACTAGACTCCAGAGATGAAACTGTAAATACAACAGACAGAAACAGTTTCTGCACTCACAAAGCTCACAGACTAGTTGAAGATACAGGCAATTCCAATCTGTATGGCAGGCATATGGCAAGGGAACATGTTGGGAAGAATGTCTGACTCGAATATTTGATTTTTGTGTTAGAGAAGCTACATAAATGTTCTAAATGTTGGTTTGAGGTTCTATTTCTTCTCACATGAGTTCGTCATAGCCATTGTCTACTTCCCCATGGAGTCTAAGTATTTATTACATATGTGTATATCAATATTTTTCGATATATGAAAGCAATGCTTATTCTGTTACAGCCACACTGGCCTTTGCTGTTCCTTTAACAAGCCATTCTCCTTCCTCAGAGCGATTGATTCGCTGTTCCTTCTGCCTGGAAAGCTCTTCTCCCAGTGTTCAAATGGCCTGTTCCCTCTCCTCTTTCAGTCTCTCTCCTATTTAAAATTGCAAACTTCATCACCCAAGACTCTCTACTCTCCTTCCCTGATTTATTTTTCTCCATTGTACATTTCACTTCTATACTAGGAAACATTTATTTTGCTTCAGTCTCCACCATTAGAACTTAAGACCCATAGAATCAGGAGTTTTGTCAGTTTCATTCTTTGCTCGATCTCCAATAGTTAAAATAGTGTTCAGCACTTAGTAGCTGCTCAATAAATATTTGTTGAATAAATAAATTGTCACTCATACAAAATTGATATAACGTACATATTCTGGAACTTACTTTCTCATTGAAGGACACATCTTTTTTTTTTTTTTTTTTTTTTTCCGGTACGCGGGCCTCTCACTGCTGTGGCCTCTCCCGTTGCGGAGCACAGGCTCTGGACGCGCAGGCTCAGCGGCCATGGCTCACGGGCCCAGCCGCTCCGCGGCATGTGGGATCCTCCCAGACCGGGGCGCGAACCCGGTTCCCCTGCATCGGCAGGCGGACGCGCAACCACTGCGCCACCAGGGAAGCCCTGAAGGACACATCTTAGATATATTTTCATATTGGTACATATAGATCTCCCTCATTCTTTTTAACTACTATATAATTCTCCAAAGTGGTATGAACCCTATTTAGTTTTTCGTTAATAGACATTTGAATCATTTCCAATTTGTTGCTGTTAGCAACAATAACATGTAACAGCATATCTATCTTCATGTAATTGTAGTTTTCTTATAGGACTTAAAATTTATTTTGAGTATTGAGATTTGTCCATTATATTTATTGCAAATATTTGTTTATTGCTTATACTTTCACTTTCTGAATGTGTTAAAACTTCAAACTGAAAATGAAAATCTCTCTCTCCATCTCCCACTGCTCCTTTACTTACATATCTCAGAGATAGTTAGTGCATATAAAGCTTATGTAACGGAAGCAAAAGTTTCATAAAACATACCCTTTACTACATTCCGTATACTTTGATACCTTCTGTTCTCTTCTATTCTATGCATTTCATTTCATTAAAAAATGCTTGTAGAGACCCTCTAAATTGATATCAAATCATTAGTTCATTGAAACCCACAGTTTGAAAAGCTCTGCCCTCTTCTCCACCACCCTGGGATGAACTAATCTATAGAAGCAGGCAGCCATTTGAGTTTCCCTGTCTGGCCAGCTGGTAGCCTGTTAAAACTGGAGACCTACCATGTACCTCAGCCCAATTAAGTAAGGTCTAGCTCTTATCCATCTTTTTCCAAGAGTTGAGACCCAGCTACTATACCTGCCAAGAATGAACAGATGGTGTCAAACTAAACCACTGCTACAGATGGCAACCACCTAACTTGGAATGTCACTGTTTGCTGCCATACTTTACCTACCATATTGGTATTAGCCCCACTCACACCCCATCTGCCTAGATAAACAGGGATATCATTTTAAGACTGTTTGCTCACTTCCATGTTGATACTTAAGGGAGGTCACTCTGTCAGATGGGAATTCTTCCCAGGCAATGCTAGCACTTAAAGTCAGGAAGGGACAGAATCATAACTTTCCAAGTTCACTTTATTCAAATCTCTGCCCAGCCTGAGTCTGGGAGTGCAGTGGGGTGCGGTATGGGAATGAACTGCTGGGATCCAGGTAAAGAGTTGAGACTCTAGCCAAAGAGACCAGAATCCAGGGCAGAACTCTGGGCAAACAGGAGGAGGTCAAGTACAGATGACTAAGCATGGCATGTTGGGGTATGTGGTAGCATAGTGACACTTGGGTTGCTAAGGCCCACTTGAAACTCACAACAAATGACAAGATTGTGTCTAGGCCCCACCAGCTGATGGAGCTAGGTTCCTGCCTTGATCAAGATCAGCTCAGGAACAGGGTGACCCTCAGCATGTATATTAGGGGCATCCAGGCCTTGAACTGAGAGTGACAGGGCAGGCAGGGACTCATAGGAAATAATAAGAAAGATTCTTTGACTTCTACATTAAAGCTGGGAAAATAACTCCTCTTCTGGGCATTTGACTCAGGACCTGTGATGCGATCATACTGGGTAAACAATTTAAATGCAAATTGATATGATCAGGATTGGAAGAGCAGATCAGATCAGCAGATTTTTCTCAATTAGGAAAAGAAGGAAAGAAACATGTTCTATTCTTGGAAAGAATTTTCTGACAGGTAAGTTTACTTATTCACTCACTCACCCACCCATTCATTCATTTATAATGTAGGACACACTTTGCTTTCATTCACTTTTGCACTGTCAGATGTGCACACTTTCATATTTTCTCAGTCTCTCTGGATGTTATGGGCAGATGGGCAGGTATAAGGTACTTGACCAACTTAAATATGCAGATTTCTCAGGCAGCATTATTCGACTTTAGTGTCAGTGGGCCCTGACGACAATTGAAAAGTGCTCAAAAGTCAGTTATCATGAGAAGTAAGTTTGTTTAATTGTGTTTTTCTCTGTTGGGTAGGTAACTCCTTTTACGGCAGCAAAATACAGATAGTGATAAATGACAAGCTCCTGAAAGTAGATTGTAGGAGATGAAAATATTCAACACCTAAACCCAGATGTCAGCAGAGATGACTATGTCCTTCAAGATTTAAGAAAGGGCCGGTCCCTTACTCCACTTCCTGCCTGCATTCTGAGGAGGCCACACTGCACTCTGCCATCCTCAGGTAGCAGGAGCAGGAAGCTCATACTGTTATGCTCACAGCTTCAGTTCTCGTTTCCAATGTGTTGTTTTCATCTCCCCTTTGGCAGCTCTTTCTTCCCTGTGTTGTTCTGTCCAACCCAATATGGAGCTCACTTCTCTTGCTCTCTCTCTCTCTCTCTCTCTCTCTCTCTCTCTCTCTCTCTCTCTCCTTCTCTTCCCCACCTCCCAAATCTCACATGAGACATTTGAGTATGCAGTAGAGTCCACTGCAGACTTATCCTACATCCCTTCTTCCTCTACCTTTTGGCTCCCCAACTAAAACTCATGGACCTTCAGTCTGTGGGTGGGGGAGATGTTGGTTGGTGTTTGCTTGGTCTCATTAAAGCTCCCTAAAAGCTAAAAGAGAGTGGCCCTTTCTGCAATTAACAGCACCCAATAACTGGTAGATGTTTTGATCTCTCAATCTTTCTTTGTTTCTATTCTTATATCAATTAGAACAATTCATGCCATCCCATAAAAGGGGAAAAAATGGTCAGTTGGGTTTAAAATATACTTTAAAAATCATTATGCTAATAATATGGACAAACCCTATTTAGCTGTCAATGGATTGGATGTGGTCATAGTTATAATACTGTTTAAAAATACGTAAAATTTTAGTATAGACAACTGCAAAGAGGAAAACAAAAATTGATGCATAAATTTCCCAGATTGCCTCTGTTGATATAATACCCAGATTTTGATGATTTTTCTGCTACTTTCCTGTTCCAATCTTGCTGGAATTATAGGGTACTCATTGGTACAAGGAGAAATGACACTTTGACCAAGAACCCTGACCAGGATCTGTCAATGGGACCCCAAACACCAAATCACAAGTCAGGAGCTGGCTGAGGTAAGGCAACAGAATAATTGAAGGTAGAAAGTCTATGAGGAAAGAGTGAAATTAAAGGTGGTCCAGGGCCAGAATTCAAGACAACCATAGAAGATGCCAGGCCCAAGAAAGGACAAGCATGGGAATCAAGATCCACTTGAAACTCTTAGATCTGAGCAGGAAGAGCTGCAAAGAGACTAGGGAGGAGAACCAGAGTGGGTGTTATAGATCCAGATGATGTGTTAGGAAGCGGTTGTCATGGCAGAGCTCTACTAGAGGCCCTCAGGTTTCCCCTATGGGTGGGCCTCTGCTGGTCCACAAAGCTTGGGCCTTGGTAGACAGCTTGCTGGTGCTACATTCAGTCACTATGGTTAGTGGAGTCCAGGATCTCCTGGCTCTATGAAATGATATTGGTAGATTTATAATAGGATTAGTCCAGCCTGGATCATTAATGGTGGCTAGGAGGTCAGTCTGTATTCTTTAGTCTTTGAGGCCTAGGTGAGGTTGAAGGTCAGGAAGCCAAGAATAGCAGCTGTTGTAGACAATTTGAGTTGAAGTTTCTGTTACTTGCATCTAAAAGCACCTTAACTAATCGTGTGTTTGCACACGTGCATATGTGTATTTTAATGTATATAGATGTATGAAACAAATTCTGAATGGCTTTAGAAATAAAACGTTAAAGGATGTTATCATAAAGGAGATTATGAGTGATTTTATTTTTTGCCTTTTCTCTCTCTTTTCTTTTTCTTTTTAATCTTTTTAAACAATGAACTTATATATATCAGCCAAGGTTCCTACAAACAATAGAGGCTGACCGAATCTGATATAAGTGGAAAAGGAACTTATTTAAAGGATTTTGAGAACTCACAGAACCACCTGGCAGTCTGTAAAACCAAGTTTAGGAGGAAGGCAATAACCAGGGACCCCAAACTGCACCTGGAACCATTCTGGTAAGGACACTGCTGTTGCTGCCACTAACTCCTGGCCACCAAAGCTCACAATGCTGCCCAGCTTTAAGTGCTGGATACCACTGCTGCTGACTAGAAGCTCTTCTGCCTTCACCTGTCACCAAAATGGACACATGCCTCTTTGTGACAATAACCCCTGCTTCAAAGTCCAGGGAGTTCACATTTGTTTGACTGATCTTAGAGCACTCTCCCATGCTCAAGGACAAAGAAGCTGGAAAGTGAGAATCTGCACTTCCACTTTCTACAGTGGAAGGCAAGATTTGCTCCCATCAAGACTCATAGGTAGGGAAAATATAGAAAGGCAAAAAGTAATAAAGCAAAACAAAGCGAAAAACCCAACCCATACCAAACCAAATCAAACCAAACCAAAATAAAAGTCTAACATCAATGTAAGCACTTTAAGAAATACCACTATTTTTGTAAATAGGAAAAATAGATGCACAACATATTTTACACATTTGAGGAAAAAAATTTATGAAGTCATCTGAATTTATGTCCCTTTCATATTTGAAACACATTTATCTCACATTTTCTGGTTTGCTAACCAAAAGTTCAATTCAGAATACCTGCCATTTTTACAATCTCTCTGATGAATTTTTTCTTACTAGAAGCTATTTATTCTAACGTACCAATAAGTAAATTATATATAGTCTGATGTTTTAAGCAGCTGAGCTTCCTGTAAGCATGGTTAAGGGAATCACAAAGAGTGCTTCTCTACTCAATATATATTTTTTTAACATCTTTATTGGAGTATAATTGCTTTACAATGGTGTGTTAGTTTCTGCCTTATAACAAAGTGA
>NC_041214.2:94175590-94192496 GCF_002837175.3 Physeter macrocephalus | reverse complement strand
ATGTGGATGCTCCACACTAGCTATCTATTTTACATTTGGTAGTGTATATATGGCCATGCCACTCTCTCACTTTGTCCAGGCTTACCCTTCCCCCTCCCCATGTCCTCAAGTCCATTCTCTACGTCTGTGTCTTTATTCCTGTCATACCCCTAGGCTCGTCAGAATTTTTTTTTTTTAGATTCCATATATATGTGTTAGCATATGGTATTTTTTTCTCTTTCTGACTTACTTCACTCTGTATGACAGACTCTAAGCCCATCACTCAGTTTTTTTTTTTGCCATCAAAAATATAAATTTTTAAATTGTCAAGAAAATATGTACTTGGTACATTCACTAGAATTAGCAATAACTATATTTAAACAAGCAATTTAGAACAAGATTCAAATAAATCAAGTTGGATTTATTCCAGGGACACAAGGGTGGTTCAACATTTGCAAATCAATCAGTGTGCAACACCACATTAACAAAAGGAAGGATAAAATTAACACAGTCAATTCAATAGATGCAGAAAAAGCATCTGACAAAATTCAACATCCATTCATGATAAAAACTCTCATCAAAGTGTGTATAGAGGGAACATATCTCAACATAATAAGGCCATTTATAACAAACCCACAGCCAACATCACACTCAATGGTGAAAAGCTAAAAGCCTTTCCTCTAAATTCAGGAACAAGACAAGGAGGCCCACTCTTACCACTTCTATTTAACATAGTATTAGAAGTCCTAGCCACAGCAATCAGACAAGAAAAAGAAATAAAAAATGTACAAATTGGAAGCAAAGAACTAATTGTCACTATTCGCAGATGACCTGATACTTTATATAGAAAACCCTAAAGTCTCCAGCCCAAAACTATTAGAATAAACAAATTCAGTAAAGTTTCAGAATACAAGATTAATATAGAGAAATCTGTTGCATTTCTATACACTAATAATGAACTATCAGAAAGAGAAAGTTAAGGGGAATTCCCTGCTGGTCCAGTGGTTAGGACTAGGTGCTTTCACTGCTGGGGCCTGGGTTTAATCTCTGGTTGGGGAACTAAGATCCTGCAAGCTGTGTGGTGCAATCAAAAAAAAAAAAGAAAGAAAAAGTTAAAAAAAACTAAAAATGGAATTACTATATGATCCAGCAATTCCAATTCTGAGTAGATATCTAGAAAAAAATGAAAACACTATTTCAAAAAGATACATGCACCCCAATCTTCATAGCAGCACTATTTATAGTAGCCAAGATATGGAAGCAACCTAAATGCCCATCAACAGACTGAATGGATAAAGAAGATGCGTGTATACACACACACACACACACACACACACACACACACACACTGGAATGCTAGCCATAAAAAAGAATGAAATTCTGCCATTTGCAGCAACATGGATGGACCTAGAGAATATTATGCTTAGTGAAATAAGACAAAGAAAGACAAATATCATACAATGTCACTTATATGTGGAATCTAGAAAATAAAATAAACAAGCATAAATAACAAAACAGAAACAGCCTCACAGATATAGAAAACAAATCAGTGGTTACCAAAGGGGAGAGAGAAGGGGGAGGGGCAAATTAGGGGTATGGGATCAAAAGATACAGACTACTCTGTGTAAAATAGATAAGTAACCAGGATATATTGTATAGCACAGGGAACTATAGCCATTATCTTACAATAACTTTTAATGGAATATAATCTGTAAAAATACTGAATCACTATGCTGTACACTTGAAACTAATACAATATTGTAAATCAGCTATACTTTAACAAATAACATTTTAAAATTTATCAAGAACATTACAGGGGACTTCGCTGGTGGTCCTATGGTTAAGACTTTGCCTTCCAATGCAGGGGGTACAGGTTCGATCCCTGGTTGGGGAGCTAAGATCCCACACGGCTCACCGCCAAAAAACCAAAATGTAAAACATAACATTTTAAAATTTATCAAGAACATTACAGGGGACTTCGCTGGTGGTCCTATGGTTAAGACTTTGCCTTCCAATGCAGGGGGTACAGGTTCGATCCCTGGTTGGGGGGCTAAGATCCCACACGGCTCACCGCCAAAAAAACAAAATGTAAAACAGAAGCAATATTGTAGCAAATAAAATAAAGATTTAAAAAATGGTCCACATCAAAAAAATCTTTAAAAAAATATGTATTGGGCTTCCCTGGTCGTGCAGTGGTTGAGAATCTGCCTGCTAATGCAGGGGACACGGGTTCGAGCCCTGGTCTGGGAAGGTCCCACATGCCACAGAGCAACTAGGCCCGTGAGCCACAACTACTGAGCCTGCGCGTCTGGAGCCTGTGCTCCGCAATAAGAGGCCGCGATAGTGAGAGGCCCGCACACCGCGATGAAGAGTGGCCCCTGCTTGCCACAACTAGAGAAAGCCCTCGCACAGAAACGAAGATCCAACACAGCAAAAATAAATAAATACATTAATAAACTCCTACCCCCAACATCTTAAAAAAATGTATTCAATATTCACTAAAATTAGCAATAACTATATTTAAACAAGCAATTTAAATCAAGATTCAAAGAAATCCAAAGACCTAGGTACAATAAGTATATTTGTCTTTATCTCCTTCAGATTTTCTCTCCTATATTTTCTGAATACAAACACCAGAACAATTTTCTTTAAAATGCCAATTCATCATGTCATTCATGTGCACAAAATCTTTCAATATCTCTCTGTGCCTTTAGGAAAAATCCAGACTCCTGAGCTGGCATTAAGACTTCTCTTCAATGTGGCAGTCCCAGTCTATCTTTCCAGCTGCATCTCCCACTCCCATAGTTAAAGCCAAACAAGCCAATGAACAAGCCTTGTGCTTTCCTGCCTCCGGGCTCTGTTCATATGGTCTTCTCCACACAATAAGCTTTCACCAGCTCTTCCTACCCATATCAATTTTACTTATCTCTAAAAACCGGGCTCATACCTCATGTTCTGGGCAGAGACTTCTCTGACTCTCAGCTTAGTTGAATCAATACTTTGAATTCCTATAGCAAAAACCATCCAACTTTCCAGTTTGTTTTTTTTTAATTAATTAATTAATTAATTTATGGCTGCATTGGGTCTTTGTTGCTGCACGCAGGCTTTCTCTAGTTGCAGCGAGTGGGGGCTACTCGTTGCAGTGTGTAGGCTTCTCATTGCAGTGGCTTCTCCTGTTATGGAGCACGGGCTCTAGGTGTGCGGGCTTCAGTAGTTGTGGCTCATGGGCTCTAGAGCACAGGCTCAGTAGTTGTGGCGCATGGGCTTAGTTGTGCCGTGGCATGTGGGATCTTCCCGGACCAGGGCTCAAACCTGTGTCCCGGGCATTGGCAGGCAGATTCTTAACCACTGAGCCACCAGGGAAGTTCCAGCTTTCCAGTTCTTAACGGTGATGTCAGGTTGTGAGGTGTATCGCCATTTGTTACCACTAAGCATCAAAGCAGGAGATTGTAAATTTTAAAATAATTAATTAACTGAAGCAATTTTAAGATTCTCTCCCACATTTAACACCACCCTCCATCACTTGAGTCCCAATAGGCTTTCTAGATGGGGAGCTACTTCTGCAGCACTGGTGATTACACATAACCATGGGTCTGCCCAGGAGTGTGTCTCACTGTATGATTCCAAGTGCGGTCTCCCATCATTCACTCAGCCTGCCTTTTCACCTAGTACTCAGGGATCATGTTGGAGGCCCAGAGGCTTGTAAGACATTGAGAGCCCCATGCAGAGATAAAGGGATGGGGCGGAGGCCTTTGAGATGACTCTAAATCTATAATGGGCATAGTTACCTATGGGGTGGAGATACTGGGGAAGGAGTTACAGTTTGGATGTAGAGACATGCAGGAGGTAACACGAAAACTTTCAGAACAGAGAGGGGTAGAAGGATGGATGGGAAAGATCACTCTGTAACAGAAAAAACCTTGTTTGGGAAAACACAAGGGACCACCTCCACCCCCATCCTAGCTTAGGGACTCCCAGAAATAGGTGGGTGGACTTTGAGAGTGGTCAGATTTCTCAAAATTGAAGGTGACAGCAAAGCCTAAGAAATGCCATTTTTACCATTACTGTGACTCTATTTTATTTCAGACAGGTGTGGCCTGGGACAACATGGGTTATATTCAGATATGTTTGTCATTTTAAGGCACACAGGAATGATAGAGATAAAAATACCTGTAATTAGGTGAAAGGGTTATGGGTAATTTTTGTGGTTTTACAACAAAGTTTAAATAAAGAATAAAAAGTTTAATAACAACTATATATAGTTATTATTAAGCTGTTACCACAAAATAAATATTAAAAATTAAAATGTTATTAAACTGTTACCATAAAATTTTACATATAAAATATACATATCCATATATATGTATGTATGTAAAATGTATACACATTGTTCACGGAACAGTTTCTGACAGGACACTTCATAGGTCAGTGACAGCTTCCACACGAGGGACTGTTAGCAGATTCTGTCAGGAAAGCCAATGGGGTTGGAGACAGAGGAAGAAAGGGTTCTGTTAGGACCTGAGTGGGAGAAAAGGGGCAAGGAGTCACTTCCTGCATACCAAGAGAAAGATAAAAAGGAGAAAGGAAACAATACAAGCTCTCTACACTCAAGGTCAGCTCAGGGTAAAATTGGGTTGTAAACAGAATAGGTCTTCAGTTCCAATCCCATTCTATTTTTATCTCCTTGGATCTCATTTTCTTCCACTTCTACTTTGTATCTTTACTAAAACTTACCAAAGTATGCTTCCTTTCTTTGCCTCACTTAGTTCTGTTTCTTGGAACTTGCTTAGCACAACGGCTCATTCCCTGCCTGTCTCCTGACGCCAGTTCTGGCTTTATTGTCAAGTCTGCACAATGCCTCGCAGGCCCTCAGGAGAGTCCTCACATTCAGCTGGCCATGAACACACTGGCTGCCTAACCCCCAGGCTGCCACCTGTTGTCTTGCCCTATAGATGTTCCTTTACCAGGGATGCACCCTGGCAATCTGTATACTTTCATGAATGGCATGGCCTCCTTTCCCAGATGGACTCAATTCCTATCATCCCTGAGAACACGTTCTGCTCTGACCCCTTACTCATCTGACCTCCGGAAGGCCTGGGAACAGTGTGTTGCCCCAATTACAGAAAGCAGAGTGTGGTTGAGGTCAGCCCCAGGCCATCCTTGCTGGGACTACTGCCCTGTGGAGGATTCCTGGGGTTGACCACGGTTTAGTTAGGGGCCTCTTCAGACTTCGTGAATATCACTCAAGTAAGCCCAGGCTGTAACTCTCCACAGGTCCCATGACTCCTTCACTCCCACCCCAAGTGGCCTGCTAATTCTCAGACTTGTCTGATGCAGTTACTAAGAAAACCTCACCTGGACTACAGTGGTTCTTCAATGCCTGTGAGAAAACCTTCCATTTTGTCTTTACCTGGTCTATACGCTATGCCTGGTGACCACAGGTATCATGGCCTGATTAATGCTGAAGAATATTCTGAAAGCCTGACAGAGACCATGGTCTGGGGTACACGTTGCCACCACTTGGGGCTTTATAGTTAACTCCTAATAAATTAAAGAAGTGTCCCAGCTGTTTAACGTCCGAACATTGCCAAATAATGGGCTTTCTGTTAAACACCTAAAGCGTGCAGAATTTGACTAATCCCACTGTGACCCTGACTTTTTGCGATGAGACAGCGCACCCCAGAGTTTACAGAGATACCATGCCCACTATGAAATACTGTGGCCTCAAGGTATGCTGTAGATCAGTCTTCTTACACTTTGCTGTGCATATAAATCACCTGGGGATTTTTGTAGAAATGTAGATTCTGATCCAGCAGAACTGGTGGGACCTGAGATTCTGCATTTCTAGCAAGTTTCCAGGTGATATTAATACTGCTGCTCTGAGGACCATACTTTGAGTAACAAGACTCTGAAGGAAGCAGAGCAGGTGGAAAATATTCTAGGACATAATTCCAAATTGTTTCCTTCTATGGACAATTTTCTTGCAGCTAGAAAGGAAGTCAGCCTTGAGACAGACAGAAATGGCCTTCATCCACTTGGCCACTTCTCCCAGACAGATGACATTTCCTTGTGCGCAAGCAGAGATAAGGGAACTGATTAGCGTCCAAAGGAACCCAGCCATATGTCAGCATTTCCACACCACAGCGCATATACCTCCTCAAATCCTCACCTAAACACACCCCATTCCTCACCCACCCACCTAGTGATTCAGCTCTTTAGGCCCTAGGACAGGGCAGAAGAGATGATGTGAAATTGCCCAGTGACTATATAATGCTTAGTTCTGACAGCTGGGATTTTCAGAGAAGGTAACAGGGTTCTCTTCTCTTCAGTCTCCACCTGCTGTCCAGGTGGTGGTTGGCAGCTCGCTGGGCTGGGCACAATGAAAATCAGAAATGAATAAAACCTTGTCCCTGCTCTCTAGACACTTGCCATCGAGAAAGGAAGACACGTGGGCAAATAATGATGGAATGATGAGTTAACACGTTATAAGTCTTATGACAAGTAACTGTTTTGAACATATCTGGTGAGAGGGTGGGGCTAAGGTTTGGGAAAGGATGTAGAAAAGGCTTCTCAGAAGAGGGGCATGGGAGCTAGGACTTTTCCAAGTGGAGAAGGAGGCACGGGAGGGTAGCCTAACCGGAGTATCCTGACAGGGCTCCTTGAGAGGAAGGCTGGGAAGAGAGGGCAGATCCAAAGAGGAGTCCCTGGGACCAAGGTTTTCCAAAGCACACAACGTAAGGAAGGCTCTTGCTTACTTATCTCCTACTGAGGTATAAGGGTTTTCTCTTTTCATTTTTAATGTTTCTCTGATTTTAGAAGTATTTCTAGTAAAGTTAAAGGTAGATAAGAAAGAGTTGATTGCTGAAATGAAAGGGTGTTTATGACCTTCTCAAAGATCTTTGTCCCAGAAAGACATACAAGTCAGACTGCAGTGCTCCAGGGACAGGCCTGTTATCCAGGGCTAGCTGCAACAGTGGAGAGGGGTGTAATTGCCATCTAGTGGCCCAAACCCACAAGTGTGAGCTCCATTCGAGGCATCTGTAGTCTCTTCAGGTGTGGAATCATTATGGCCTCTACAAGTCATTTAGCATAACTTCCTCTATCCTCTTCCAGGGCCTAGCCCCTTAGTTTGGTTACTGGAGAATATTGATTCAACTATGAAAATATCAAATGGGCAGTATACACAAGAAATTAATTCATACTAAAGTGTAAAGAATTACTGAAAAAATGTCAAGTGGCGGATGCTGCGCCCATGCCTAATTTGATGGAGGAGAGGAATTGATGGCCAAACTGTGGAGGGTAGGAAAAGCAGGGGGGTGGGGGTGGGGGAATACGTCCTCCCTGAGAGAAGAAACAAATACAGGAAGAGGCTGCTGGAGCAGCAGCTGCCTTTGATTTTATTTGTTTACCTTCTCCTGGGAAGGGGCAAATAGCAGCTACTCATGATATTATTTTTAGAGCTATTTTCAAACAGTGTGGCTAGAAAGGGCTGCTGTGCTGTTTGGCTATGAAGAATGTTTAGCATGCCTAATTTTCTTCCAGAAGGGCTTTGTCCCCAGGTGCACCAGCAATGTTAAACACTCTGAAGAAAGAATCTATATCAGGCCCCGAATGATGTGGGGTGTCTCCTCTGGCACTGCGAAGGGCCCTGGCATGGCCTTCTTCTGGTGCCAGCAGGAGGTGGTCTGAATTACTGTTTCCCCCAGACTCCACTTCTCCAGGGTCCCTTACTATTCGCCAAATCCTTACATTACTCAGAGAGAGCCCAAGGGCTCCTTTTAGCCTCCGAAGAAGGTCATTTCGGATGAGGAGGCTATAGAGAGGTAGAGCCGTTACAGAGCAGTTGAGAGAGAGGCCAGGGAGGCTACGACAAGGAAGCAGAAGGGGCAAGGACCAGGGATTTGACAGCCAGACATCCTGGCTTCTTAGGACCTGCGCGACCATTTAGGCAAGTTAGCTCATCTCCCCGGCCGGTCTTAGTTTCCTCTTCTACAAAATGGAAGTTAAAAACAATTAGTGTTATTGTGAAGATTTAAAGGAGAAGAAGAAAGTAAAGCACAGAGTCTGGCACCTAGTAGGTGCTCCATCATTTCCTTTCAATGCCTACCTTCAAGTCTCCCTTCTAATCACCGCATTTCCTCCACCGCTTCTCTTTACTTCTTGTTGGAAGGGTACCTCAGTCTCCAGTGTTGAGCCAAGATGCCCGCCTTCTAGGAGTTCTCGTTTGGTGCGAAACAAAAGGATGTGCTACAGCTGAGACTTTGGCGCGCCGCCAGGGGGCGGGGCCTTCTCCTTTCAGAATGTCCGGCTCCGCTTTGGAATCACTTCCTCCCTCCCAGGCTCTTGGGCTGTCAGGGGACCCTTACCAAAAGGGGTGGGTGGATCAGTCTGAGCGAGAGATGCTCTTTCCTGGGGCCCTGATTCTTTGGTGCCATTTCCAAAGGGGCTCTTTTCACCTTCTGAGCGTTAAAACTAGGTTAAGCATCTAGGCTTGAGGGGAAGATCCCAGAGAGATCCTCAGTTGCTTTTAGTTTGGGCTGGGATTTCTCATATTTAAGTAAGGTAGAGGCCTCTCTCTCTTTTTAATTTGGTAAAATAGAAATAACATAAAATCTACCATTTTAACCATTTTAAGTGTTAAATTCAGTGGCAGTAAGTGCATTCATATTGTTGGGTAACCATCATCACATCTCTCTCCAGAAATCTTTCATCATCCCAAACTGAAATTCCACACCCATTAAATAATAACTCCCTATTCCCCTTTCCCCACAACCGCTAGTAACACTATTCTTTCTGTCTCTATAAATTTGACTATTCTAGGTACCTCACATAAGTAGAATTATAAAATGTTTGTCCTTTTGTGTATGTACAGGCCTCTTTTACAGGAAAAATTATACATTACAGATATACTCGGTCGCCTATTCTGATGTTGCACACACACACGCACACATACACATATGTATGTGTAAAAGTAGGTATAGAATCCTATGTGTACAGCTCTGTTTACAGGTTAGGCAATTAGAAAACCAAATCATCAAACTGAACCTAAAAATCCACAAAATTTTATATAATTAAATTTAATGTGAGAGATGATATTTTGTTTTAGCAAAACCAAAGTTTTAGACCCAAAGTTGTTTAAAAATAGAAAAAGTTTTGGTTCTGGGTCCATGTTTAGTTTTTGTCTGCATTTTGACTTTATTTTAATGCAGAGAATAACTGTTTGCATAAGTATGTTATAGGGAATGTCACTAGTATCATCAAAGCTTGGTTTGATAGTTCAGAATAATCAGACCACACACTTAACTATAATGATGCCAGCAAGCAAGTCTTGAAGACCAATTTTAAAGAAGTTTTACTAGATAATAATGTAAAATTATCTTTTCTTACAGATAAGATTAGCATTGTGATGTTATTGAAATCTGAATTAAAGGAGGCATCTAATCTAACTCATTATAGAGTTGGGAACGAAGAAAATCCTTTATTGTAATTACTTACTATACTTGCTGCTAATGAACTGTTGGCAAGTTGGTACATACAAAGATAAACTCTGAGCAGTAGAATCTGAATATGAAATCATCTGCTATGGCAAGGTCTTCTTGAATCCAGCATGCTTATAAAACTGAATCATCTATTGCTATGAAATAAGCCATCCCAAAATTAGTGGCTTAAGACAGCAACATTTATTTTGCTCAGAAATCTTTGATTTGGGTTGAGGCTTGGTGGTGACAGCTTGTGTCTGCACCCTAGGACTTACCTGGGGTGGCTTGAGGACCAGGGGCTGGAATCATCTAATGCAGAGGTTGGTAAACTTTTTCTGTAAAAGATGAGATAGTAAATTATTTTTGCCTTTGCAGACCATATAGTTTCTGTTGTAACTACTGAACTCTGCATTATAGCACAAAAGAAGCCATAGACAAATAAATGGGTGTGGTTGTATTCCAATAAAACTTATAAAAACAGGCAATAAGTCAGATTTGGCCTACAGGTAAAAATCTGCTAACCCCTGATCTAAAAGCTTGTTCACTCACAGGCCTGGCAGTTGACGCTGGCTTCTGACCCTTATCTGGGTCTTCCAGCCAGAATACCCACGTGTGGCCTCTCCATGGGGACTGAGCTGTGTTCCAAGGGCAAGTGTTCAGAGAGAAAGAGCCAGGAGGAAGCTCTATCTTTTTCATGACCTAGCCTGAGAAGCTATGCAGCATCACTTCGACCACGTTCTATTTGTTGAAGCAGTCACAAAGGCCCACTGAGGTTAAAGGGGAGGAAATACAGACTCTACCTCTTAAGGGGATAGTGACAAGGTTCTGGAAGAGCATTTAGACCAGGAATATCCCTGAGCCCATTTTGGGACAATACAATCGTCCACATTTACTATCTGCCATGTGATGATTCAATTCTCCCACTAGTTTTTTTACATTCAAACCATTTCAAAATCCTCCCTTATACAGCAAGCCCTGACGTCATTTGAGCTTCATTTATTATGAAAACATTCACAAGCACAACCTTTGGTACTGAAGTTTCATGGAACATTCTAAAAGTCATCCAGACGATTCAGAACAAGCTAAAATTTGCTTTTTTATTATCACCAAAATAAAAAGCCAAATTTCAAAAAATTCTCAAAGAGATCTTGCAAATATCTTCTCCATTTGAGAAACACTAATTCAAGCCTTAGGCCACAGGGGAAAACAAATTCCTTCCGGCCTTTACAGGATCCAGTCCAACTTCCCGGAGTGAAGGTCGAAAGTCCTGTAATTATAAGCTGTGTGCATTTGCTGCCAGAGTCCTCTCCCCAGAGCTCCCAGGGGAAGCTGTAGTCCAAGGATTTGGTCTCATTCCCTCAGAGACACTACTAACAGCCCCTCATTGTTTTTAACCAATTTCACTTACACTGTGGCTCTTCAGCAGCCTCTTCACAGCAGTGAAAATGTTCTCTCCTTTATTATTGGCTGGAATTTGGATTGATATGCCTTAGCTTTCTGGATCATCTTCCAAAAGTTTCTCTTAGGGTTTTGCTTGGTGTCCAACCTGGAGTACTGAACATCTGCTATAGGTGGAAGAGAAAGCATGGGAACTCTTTCTTGCGTAACCATCTGACTTCTTTTTTTTTTATTATCTGAACAAATAGATCTTAAGAATGCCTCCCCACTCTGACAAAGCCTTGCTAAAATCTTCATTCAACATTTTTAGTGGTGAAAGAAGACATGGGAAGCATGTCTTCAGGTCTGGAATAACCCCATTCAGAGAATCTGAGGTGGTTGGACTGAGATGCCATATATGAAGTCTGTAGGGAACAATGTAAGTGCATAATAGACCTCAGTGAGCATCAGGCAGGATGGAGGTAATGGCTCACACCTCTCGGGGACTGAGGGCGGGGGGCTCAGCTGGTGTGGAGCTTTGGAGACCTTTACTGAGCAGCTGGAAGGGAAGTAGCCCCATATCCTGAAGGTGGGAAGACACTTGGTTAAAGCTAATTGCTGTTTCTATTGCATTTGGTAACTGAGAGGCTGAGCTGTGGGCCCTCCTTTTCTCCTGCACATCTTGGTAAGGGGTCTCTATCTTAAGATGCTCTCCCTCTTTCCTGCTGTTCATTCCCCTACTGAGAGCCAGACCTTCTCTCTGTGACTCATGTAGTTGCTGTAGAGATAATTCTGATGTCAGAAGCAGAGGCCATTGATGTGAGAGGAAGAAAGTAACGACTATTCAGAAACAAGTCTCCTCTTATCATGCAAATACCCCTAATTAAGAAATCTAGACAGATTCTGTGTCATGGAAACATAATTTCCATTGACTCAGAGAATTCCAGGAATTGCTGTAGGCTATCAACCTTTCTTGATTTCCTGAGTTAAACGGCTTTGCCTTCACTGTGGGTTTTCTTGAATAAAAGTGAATTCAATCTGACATTTGTGAAATATCTTGCATGTGCCAGGAATGGTCCTAGTGACCTGAGAGATAGGTTTGAACAATAGAGTCCTGCCCTCAAGGAGCTTACAACTGAACAAAATAATCTTTAAGTGGTAAACTCTGTGGATCCTGATAGAAAGGTGAAAACTTTGGACACTGTAATGGGTTAAATTGTGTTCCTCCAAAATTTATATGTTGAAGTCCTAACCCCCGTACCTCAAATGTGACCTTATCTGGAGATAGGGTCTTTACAGAGGGAAATAAGTTACAGGGAGGTCATTAGGGTACACACTAGGGAGAGAGGCCTGGAACAGATCCCTCACAGCTCTCAGAAGGAATCAACTTGCTGACATCTTGATTTAGACTTCTAGTCTCTAGAACTGAGACAATAAATTTCTGTTGTTTAAGACACCCAGTATGTGGTACTTTGTTACCAGAGCCCTAGCAAAATAATATAGATACTCAGTGGCCCCCTTCTGCTTTTGTACAACCTGGTGAGGAAAACCCTGGGTGGATGTAAATTAAATGTTTGTGGAGTTTGCATTTACTAGACATTTGATAAATTCACTCATTGATTTATTTATTCATCCATTTCCTATCTCTTTACCCTGGTTTAATTATTTTTTATTACACTTACCACTATCTGGGAAATTTTTTTTTTTTCTTTTTGTGGTACGCAGGCCTCTCACTGTTGTGGCCTCTCCCGTTGCGGAGCACAGGCTCCGGACGCACAGGCTCAGCGGCCATGGCTCACGGGCCCAGCCGCTCCGCGGCATGTGGGATCTTCCCGGACCAGGGCATGAACCCGTGTCCCCTGCATCGGCAGGTGGATTCTCAACCACTGCGCCACCAGGGAAGCCCTATCTGGGAAATTTTATCTTTTGTTTACTTGTTCACTGTTTCTCCACCTGCTTTATGAAAGAGGTGCAATAAATATTTGTTGAATAAGAATTTATCCTCTCTCATTCCCTCCCTCTCTCTCTCTATTAATATTTAAGCACCTCTTATGTCTATTGTGTACACAGCATTCCATGCTCATCCCTGTCAGAGCATAAAGACATTCAAAGAATGGCTCTTGGACTTCCCTCGTGGTGCAGTGGTTAAGAATCTGCCTGCCAATGCAGCAGACACAGTTTCGATCCCTGGTCGGGGAAGAGCCCACATGCCGCAGAGCAACTACGCCCGTGCACCACAACTACTGAGCCCGAGAGCCACAGCTACTGAGCCTGCATGCCACAACTACTGAAGCCCTCACGCCTAGAGCCCATGCTCTGCAACAAGAGAAGCCACTGCAATGAGAAGCCTGTGCACTGCAATGAAGAGTAGCCCCCGCTCACCACAACTAGAGAAAGCCTGTGTGCAGCAACAAAGACCCAACGCAGCCAAACATAAATTAATTAATTAATTTAAAAAAAAAAAAAAAGCAACAATGAGCTAAACAGAACCAAACCCTCCCTATAAACCAGTGTTGAGAAATCAAATTTTTTGTTTACTGTAAAACTTTAAAAAATATATATATAGTTTATTTATTTATGTTTGGCTGCGTTGGGTCTTCGTCGCTGCGGGCTTTCTCTAGTTGCAGCGAGCGGGGGCTACTCTTTGTTGAGGTGCGCGGCCTTCTCATTGCGGTGGCTTCTCTTGTTGCAGAGCACGGGCTCAGTTGCTCCGCGGCATGTGGGATCTTCCTGGACCAGGGCTCGAACCCGTGCCCCCTGAATTGGCAGGAGGATTCTTAACCACTGCGCCACCAGGGAAGTCCTGTAAAAATTTTTTTTTTAAGGTACAATAAATTCCATATAACAGTAACACAGAAAGCAGTAAAGGGAATTCAAAGGGTATTCAGACACTAGTTAAAGCAAGTTAACAATGTTTACCTTATAAAAATATCAGAAATTGAACCAATAACCTCCAAATTAGCAGAGGAAAAAGGGGGACAGTTGAGTTCACAGGAAGAGTGCTATCAGGACAAGTCAACTTACAAACTGGCCTTCGTCGATGCCTATAACAGCCACGCCCAGGGCCTCCTGGGCCACATCCCGGAGCACGCAGGCTGGCAGGGCCTCCATGGTGTTCCTGGGGACAGAAAGCCAGAGCGTGAGCAATTTATTTATTTTTGCTGTGTTGGGTCTTCGTTTCTGTGCGGGGGCTTTCTCTAGTTGTGGCGAGCGGGGGCCACTCTTCATCGCGGTGCGCGGGCCTCTCACTATTGCGGCCTCTCTTGTTGCGGAGCACAGGCTCCAGACGTGCAGGCTCAGTAGTTGTGGCTCATGGGCCCAGTTGCTCCACGGCATGTGGGATCCTCCCAGACCAGGGCTCGAACCCGTGTCCCCTGCATTAGCAGGCGGACTCTCAGCCACTGCGCCACCAGGGAAGACCAGGTGTCCCTTTTTTTAAGGATCCTTCAGCTTTCTGTAGGTGTTCATAGATGGGAACAATCCAGAGGAGTGGCTTTCACCTTTGCTGATTTTTATTTGTTTGTTTTGAGGATGTTGGGGAAATTGGGTTCAGAGTTTTAGGGATCTTACTACTTGGGTCCTGTAAGCTTGATTTCTTCCGGCATTATCTGCAAGCCTCTATCATAATGCTTGGCATGTAATGGACTCTCAACTAATGAGACAGCAGAGATCCTCTGAAATGCTATACTTCAAGTACAGTCTGAGAGAAAAACACTGCAAACTCCTGTTTGTTTGCTCAAGACCCACTCGGTACAAACAGGAAGGTGGGAACAAAGAGAGAGTTGGTCAGTCTTCAACATAAACCTAGAAATATTGATTGAGAACTATGAGGCATCAGGCACTGCGCAAGATATTGTGGACGTGCAATGATAAATTGGACGTGGCTTTTAACCTCCAGTCCCTAATAATCTAGTAGGAGAGGCAAGAAATGAACATGTGAAAAGTTAACAATGAAGGACTTATATAACAGCTCAAGATAATAAATTCCAAGACCAGTTGGAACTGGTCAGAGGAACGCAAGGTCACTTTAGGCTGGGGTGGTTAGAAGGAGGGAGGGGCTGGTGTGAACAAAAGTGAGAGCCTGAGGTGGGTGCTGGCATGCTCTGCTTAATGTACTGTAAACCCATTTGGCAGGAGCCAGAAGGGGAGTTTTAGGCAAGTTGAAAATGGGGGAGGGTTGAGCTCCATAAGGGAGGGCCTCAAATCCCAAACCAAGGTGACAGTTCATCCTGCAGGAAGTGGGAACAATGAAAGTTTTTCAGCAATGTAGAGACTTGGGTGGAAGAGATTCCATGGCCCTCCCCCAGTCTCCGCAGAAGCCCTGTGGTCTGCACCACTTCTAGTCATCATGGGGTCTTCTGGGACCCTTGCCCAGCATCATCTTTTTCTCCCACTTAAAGGGCATGACACGTGAGAAAACACTTTCAGCTTGGAGGACTGGGTTTGGTCTTTTTAAACAAGGGAATTGCTTGTTTTCAATATCCCGTGTGTTTGGCATTAACTTCCTGAAGGGGGCGGGAGTGACTGCGTAGCTTTAGAAACCTCCCTTCCAGGGAGTGACAGGACGTATTTAAAGTGATGAAAGGGAAAAACCTACAACCAAGATTACTCTACCCAGCAAGGATCTCATTCAGATTCGACAGAGAAATTAAAACTTTTACAGACAAGCAATGGCTAAGAGAATTCAGCACCACCAAACCAGCTTTACAACAAATGCTAAAGGAACTTCTCTAGGCAGGAAACGAACTACAGTAACAAACCCAAAACAATTAAGAAATGGTAATGGGAACATACATATCGATAATTAACTTAAATGTAAATGGATTAAATGCTCCAACCAGGAGACATAGACTGGCTGAATGGATACAAAAACAGACACATATATATGCTGTCTACAAGAGACCCACTTCAGACCTAGGGACACATACAGACTGAAAGTGAAGGGATGGAAAAAGATATTCCATGCAAATGGAAATCAAAAGAAAGCTGGAGTAGCCATTCTCATATCAGACAAAATAGACTTTAAAATAAAGACTGTTACAAGAGATAAGGAGGGACACTACATAATGATCAAGGGATCAATCCAAGAAGAAGAGGTAACAATTATGAATGTTTATGCACCCAACAGAGGAGCACCTCAATACATAAGACAAATGCTAAAAACCATGAAAGGAGAAATCGACAGCAACACAATAATAGTAGGGGACTTTAACACCCCACTTTCACCAATGGACAGATCATCCAAAATGAAAATAAATAAGGAAACACAAGCTTTAAAGGATACATTACACGAGATGGACTTAATTGATATTTATAGGACATTCCATCCAAAAACAACAGAATACACATTTTTCTCAAGTGCTCATGGAACATTCTCCAGGATAGATCATATATTGGGTCACAAATCTAACCTTGGCAAATTTAAGAAAATTGAAATCATATCAAGTATCTTTTCAGATCACAACGCTATGAGACTAGATATCAATTACAGGAAAAAAGTCTGTAAAAAATACAAACACATGGAGGCTAAACAATACAGTACTAAATAACCAAGAGACCACTGAAGAAATCAAAGAGGAAATCAAAAATACCTAGAAACAAATAACAATGAAAACACAACAACCCAAAACCTATGGGATGAAGCAAAAGCAGTTCTAAGAGGGAAGTTGCGCTTGCCGCAACTAGAGAAAGCCCTTGCACAGAAACGAAGACACAACAGAGCCAAAAATAAATATAAAAATAAATAAATAAATTTTTTTTAAAAAAGAGGGAAGTTTATAGCAATACAATCTTACCTCAAGAAACAAGAACCATCTCAAATAAACAACCTAAACTTACACCTAAAGCAATGAGAGAAAGAAGAAAAAAACCCCCAAAGTTAGCAGAAGGAAAGAAATCATAAACATTAGATCAGAAATAAATGAAAAAGAAATGAAGGAAACAATAGCAAAGATCAATAAAACTAAAAGCTGGTTCTTTGAGAAGATAAACAAAATTGATAAACCACTAGCCAGACTCATCAAGAAAAAAAGGGAGAAGACTCAAATCAATAGAATTAGAAATGAAAAAGG
>NC_041214.2:94175087-94175555 GCF_002837175.3 Physeter macrocephalus | reverse complement strand
GGAAAAACCTACAACCAAGATTACTCTACCCAGCAAGGATCTCATTCAGATTCGACAGAGAAATTAAAACTTTTACAGACAAGCAATGGCTAAGAGAATTCAGCACCACCAAACCAGCTTTACAACAAATGCTAAAGGAACTTCTCTAGGCAGGAAACGAACTACAGTAACAAACCCAAAACAATTAAGAAATGGTAATGGGAATATCACTGATTAACATAGATACAAAAATCCTCAACAAAATACTAGCAAACAGAAGCACATTAAAAGGATCATACACCATGATTAAGTGGGGTTTATTACATATCGATAATTAACTTAAATGTAAATGGATTAAATGCTCCAACCAGGAGACATAGACTGGCTGAATGGATACAAAAACAATATGAACAGACCAATCACAAGCACTAAAATTGAGACTGTGATTAAAAATAAATCTTGCAACAAACAAAAGCCAGGACCAGATGG
>NC_041214.2:94174532-94174956 GCF_002837175.3 Physeter macrocephalus | reverse complement strand
ATGATAAAAACCCTACAGAAAGTAGGCATAGAGGGAACTTACCTCAACATAATAAAGGCCATATATGACAAACCCACAGCCAATATCATTCTCAATGGTAAAAAAATGAAACCATTTCCTCTAAGATCAGGAACAAGACAAAGTTGTTCACTCTTACCACTATTATTCAACATAGTTTTGGACGTTTTAGCCACAGCAATCAGAGAAGAAAAAGAAATAAAAGTAATCCAAATTGGAAAAGAAGAAGTAAAGCTGTTAGAACAAAAAATTTCACAATTTGTATGGAAACACAAAAGACGCCGAATAGCCTAAGCAATCTTGAGAAAGAAAAACAGAGCTGGAGGAATCAGACTCCTGGACTTCAGATTATACTACAAAGCTAAAGTAATCAAGACAGTATGGTACTGGCACAAAAACAGAAATA
>NC_041214.2:94170732-94172802 GCF_002837175.3 Physeter macrocephalus | reverse complement strand
TAGGGGGGGTGGGAGGGAGGGAGACGCAAGAGGGAAGAGATATGGGAACATATGTATATGTATAACTGATTCACTTTGTTGTAAAGCAGAAACTAACACACCATTGTAAAGCAATTATACTCCAATAAAGATGTTAAAAAAAAAAAAACTACAATGAGGTATCACCTCACACCAGTCAGAAAGGCCATATCAAAAAATCTACAGACAATAAATGCTGGAGAGGGTGTAGAGAAAAAAGAGCCCTCTTGCACTGTTGGTGGGGAAGTAAATTGGTACAGCCACTATGGAGAACAGTATGGAGGTTCCTTAAAAAACTTAAAATAGAACTACCATACGAGCCAGCAATCCCCTACAGGGCATATACCTTGAGAAAACCATAATTCAAAAAGAGTCATGTACCACAACGGTCATTGCAGCACTATTTACAATAGCCAGAACATGGAAGCAACCTAAGTGTCCATCGACAGATGAATGGATAAAGAAGACGTGGCACATATATGCAATGGAATATTACTCAGCCATAAAAAGAAACGAAATTGAGTTATTTGTAGTGAGGTGGATGGACTCAGAGTCTGCCATACAGAGTGAAGCAAGTCAGAAAGAGAAAAACAAATATCATATGCTAACACATATATATGGAATCTAAAAAAAAAAAAAAAGTTCTGAAGAACGTAGGGGCAGGACAGGAATAAAGATGCAGACGTAGAGAATGGACTTGAAGACATGGGGAGGGGGAAGGGTGAGCTGGGATGAAGTGAGAGAGTGGCATGGATATATATACACTACCAAATGTAAAACAGATAGCTAGTGGGAAGCAGCCACATAGCAAACGGAGATCAGCTCCGTGCTTTGTGACCACCTAGAGGGGTGGGATAGGGAAGGTGGGAGGGAGATGCAAAAGGGAGGAGATATGGGGATATATGTATACATATAGCTGATTCACTTTGTTATAAAGCAGAAACTAACACACCATTGTAAAGCAATTATACTCCAATTAAGGTGTTAAAAAAAAAAAGAAAGAAAGTTCCCTTCTAGCCGTGAATATGCTGTTCAATGACTCAGCAGTGGAGGGTTTTGCAATAGGCTTACAGAACCAGACCAGCTTGCTTTTCCTAAGGAAACCTTGGTGTCCTGAGAAAACCTCAGTCTGGGTCCCTGCCCTGCCAGGTTGAAATTCCTTCTGTCTTCTGGTAGCACGCCTGTAGCACATGCTCTGGAACCAGCGTTGGGGTGTCCTAAAAGGGCTTTGGAATCAAGTCAGATTTCAGTTAAACTTTGGCTCTGCCTCTAACGAGTTGTGTGACTTTGGGCAAGTTACCCAACCTCTCCCAGTTACAGTTTCCTCATCTGTAAAACAGAAATAACTACTTTGTGGGGTTGTTTTAAGTCTTGAATGAGACAAGTATTAAGTGGCACATAGTAGGTACCCTATATATTTTTGTCTATTATACAGTGCATAATATCTCTGTAAAGGAAAATAGTTGTCTTTGGCTCCACCCTAAAAAATCTGATTTCCTGACTTTCAACTATACTTTTCCCTCGGACTGCCCTAATATCTGAGTCCTGCAGGTGGATGTTCATGCCACAGTAAGTGAACCTGACCTAGAAGGGGTTCAGGGAGAAATTTTCTGCTGTCCTAGAAGTAGGCTGAAGCAAAGGGCCATGCTCACGTTACCAGATCTGTTTAGAGGACCCTTCCATCAGGAACAAATTCAACACAGGAATGGGAATTTTGGTATAAAGCAAGAAAACATAGAGAGGCCTTTAAAATATAAAGCTGTGTTTCCCAAACAACTTTCTAAGACAAACACTTATATAATGTTTACTATGTGTCAGGCAGAGTTCAAATCAATAATTAATATTAACTTATTTAACCCTCATATCTGTATGAGGTAGGTGTTATTATCCCAGTTTACAGTTGGGGAAACTGAGCCACAAAGAGGTTATGCAACTTGCTGAAAGTCACACAGTCACATGGGTGACTGTAAGCCCTGGCAGTTCATGGGGAAAATTACTGTACAAAAATTAGTGGAGGGCTTCCCTGGTGGTGCAGTGGTTGCGCGTCCGCCT